>NC_057807.1:473891499-474191499 GCF_018294505.1 Triticum aestivum | reverse complement strand
GAAAAAGGAAAGAAAGTGGGGACTGGGGGACAAGTCAACAGAGTAAGTCCAGCACTAGATTTGCTAGCCTCACACAGTATAAGGTGGCTATACCGAACAAAAATGGGACCAACCCAGATATCCTGTTCTGATGTTTGTTGCCCCGAGCCACTCTTATGTAATGCCACTGGTAAAATGTAGCAGTCGCACTGTTAAAAGTAAGGACACGTTAAACCAATGTTGTTTTCAATGTAATGCCTCCAGTAATATGAATCAATGGCACTTCTTTACATGTCCTGCTAAAATTTCCCATTAAGATAAGTTGGTTCTTTTCGTTAGAAATGCAACTGTCCTGGTCCGCCTACTCTCCCGTGCCCAAAGTAATGTCGTATTTAACGGTTGTCATAGTTAATCCTGATGCCCACACTAATATCTAGCAATGCCACTGCTTTAGAAATTGCTACTGTCCTTGTAGGATTGCCATTCAGATAAGGAACATGCTTCTTTTCATTTGATGCATGTTTCATCACTTGTTACTTGTTAGTCACCCTCCTTTCCACCTTTTTTGTGCAAACAGAGATATACATTTCACGCTCGATCTTAGTTGAACTGCACAAATGATATCCAAATTATAGTTGAGCATTCCAGGAGCTTCACAACCAACCTTGATGTTGCTCAATTTTATTGCAACTAATGAAGAAGAAGCTCTGTGGGTTTCGTTTTCTGATGGAAATGGAACCGGGGCTGGAGCCCTTTTCTTAAAAAATTTGAAGAAGAAGCTGCTAGCTCACGGGACATTGCTTCATTTTAGGTGAACTGCACCAAAAGGTCCCATGAATTGAATCATCCATGTTGGTGACTGAAAGAGCCAGCTTCAGCATCCCAGTCTAAGCACCCCCGGCCTCCATCCTTGCGACGCACGGTACACCTCGTTTGCCACCTGCTCGACCCTAGTGTCACTGATAAAATGAAGTAATAATACAGTTAAAATAGAGCGAGTGTCATCTCTATCATTTCATTTCCAATGTAGATAAAGAAAGTGCTTCTCTTTGTTAAAGTATGTTTCATCAACTAGTCCCATTGTTAATGTTTAAGCGTTTCTGCAAACTGGGGTGCTTAATTTTAGTTGATATGTACAAAAATAGAGATTTGAATGTCTCAAGGCGCCTCCTTGTACTACTGCTGTACACTGATGTTCATCACTGGCAGAAGGTGTATCTGGGAGACTTGGGACGATGTCCAGTATGAGGCGTACCGTATGAGGCGTCGCAGGGCCCATCTCGCCCTCGCAGCATGGCATACTATGATACTATCGCAATATTTTCTTCTATTTATTTTGTGTGTTTCATCAACTAGTGCCACTATAATGTAATCACGCTTTTTCATTATCTGTGCAAACAGGGTTATTCAGCTGCATTTTGGTGGAACTGCACAAATGTACGTATGGAACCGGCATATATGCAGAGTGCGAGGTGTGCCAAGTAAAAATTACCGACACCAACCATGCTGCATGCACGCATTGGCATCCACCACAACCAGTGGGATGTGTGGCGCTCTATGTGGACGGATCTTTCTCGGCAGCAAATCCTCTAACCAAATACTAGTAGCTTATATTGGCAGTTTTCTAGGGAGTACTCTTTTCTGAAAGAAGCACCAATCTATTTTTCTTTATTTGTACACTATGTCACAACTTTGACCCAAAGGTCCAGAGCTATTTTAGGGTGATTGGCGTAGTACTCGGAGACTGATTGTAAGCATGATTTTCATTAGCTGTCACACTGATTGTAAGCATGAGCAGGTGGAAGATTCGGTTAGTGCGAAGCTTACCTTAAACCCTACCGCCGCCGTTGAAACGAGGCGAGTGTCGAGGGAACCGTGGAGAACATCGGGGAAGCGACGTCGCGCCATCCGGCCTCCTCTTGCAGTGGGAGAACGAATACTCCCGTGGCTCCGGATGGCTCTGCACCCTCACGAACGACACACCATACTCGATCGATTCGTTATCCTCTGGGTGCTCGACCTTCGACCTGTACGCCCACCACCTCCGCCTGACTGTCGCCTCGGGCGAATCTGTCTGCTCCATCGCCCATAGGAGATACTCAATGAACTCGGAGGACTGCAGCGTGACTGCCGCCGAGGAGTACATGTACATCGCCGCCCTCATCGCCGATGTCTCTCTCTTTCGCATATATTGCCACATGGCCCGCACCGTCCTCGAGATCTCCCACTCATTGTCAAACCAACTAAGGATATCCTTCAACCTGGCTAACTTTGCCTGGTCACCGCCGGCGATCTGCCTGATTCGCTGCTGCATCCTCTCCATAGATGTCGTTCTGAGTGGTCCGGTGCTAGCTTTGGAAGATGGGAGGAGAGACGGTGGTCTTGCAATAGAGAAGAGGGAGAGGAGAGGAGGTGATCTTGGAATGGAGATGATGGAGAGGAGAGGAGGTGGTTTTGCAATGGAGAGAAGATCAGAAGAGGGAGAGGCGAGACGGTGGTTTTCGAATGGAGATGATGGAGAGGAGAGGAGGTGGTTTTGGAATGGAGAAGATGGAGAGGAGAGGAGGTGGTTTTGCAATGGAGAAGATCAGAAGAGGGAGAGGCGAGACGGTGGTTTTGGAATGGAGATGATGGAGAGGAGAGGAGGTGGTTTTGCAATGGAGAAGATCAGAAGAGGGAGAGGCGAGACGGTGGTTTTGGAATGGAGATGATGGAGAGGAGAGGAGGTGGTTTTGCAATGGAGAAGAGGGAGAGGAGCGTGCGGCAGCGATTTAGGATTAGGCGAGAGGGCCGGCGCGCTGTGACTGGACCAAAATCAAAATCAATTTACCCTTCAATTAAGAAAGCGACCCCACATTAACTAGTCTCCCTTTTATTCTGGGTCATAATTGACCATGATTTTCGCACATAAAATATATGTTATACGTTGCAAAAATAATATAATTTGAAAGTACATTCAGATACGAACCAAACGATACAATTTTTGGTGACATGCATTCACATTTTGCTTGTCACATACAGTACGTGGTCAAACTTTGACCCAAAATACGCAAAACAACAAAAAAATACTTCCAAGACCAGCGCCGCTCTTCGCTTCTCTGTTCCAATCTAAATCCACCGCCGCTCCTCTCCTGTTCCAATCTAAATCCAGCGCCGCTCCTCTCCTCTTCCATTTCAAAACCACCGCCCCTCCTCTCCTGTTCCAGTCCAAAACCAGCGTCGCTCCTCTCCCGTTCTAATCCAAAACCAGCGCCGCTCCTCTCCTCTTCCATTCAAAAACCACCGCCGGCGAGTGAAGGTGCTGTGGAGAAGTAGATCGATGGAGGAGTACAACCGATACGTGAGGATCGCAGACGGCGACCCTGTGAAGCTAGCTAGGATGTTGGAGATACAGTCTTGGTTTGACAACAAGGACCAACTAGCGGCGACGGCGACATCCATGGCCAAATATCTGCAACAGAGCGAAAAGGCGGCGATACTCCCGGAGGGAGTCGCGCCGGAGTACATAGAGCTGCTCCTCTGGGCCATGGAGCAAACAGATTCACCGAATCCGATCGTGAGGGAGCGGTGGTGGGAGTATCGATCCCAGATGGAGCATCCACCAGAGATTGAAGGATCGAGCATCTACAGGGTGCCGTTTGTGAGGGTGTCCTGCCAGAGCGAGCCGGTGGAGTCTTCGTCGACCGAACCCAACTGCAAGAGGAGAAAAGCAGTTGGCCCGACGATGCTTCCCCGCCATCGTCTCCCTCGCCGTTCACATCGTCTCATGGGGCGGCTGTCTGCCGCCGAGGAATAGGAGGGGACTGCCCCCCAGCCCAATAGTCGGGCAGGTTGTGAATTGTCAGGAGGAGCTTAGGGTTGTCAGTATTTGCAGGTTGTGAATTCTGTTTTGTGTTGTGTATTTTGAGAGTACTTTCAGATATGAATGTCTTTTGAATTTCACATTTGCAGTATTGAGCATATGAAGAATTTTATGAATTCTAGAGATCTATTTTAGCATTAAAAAATGTAGTTTCATAGGAGTATAAAAGTGCAGACGAGAAGAAACTGCAAGTTTCAGTTTCAGATAAGAAACTGCAACTTTTAGAGGCAGAGCATTTATATTAACACGGCCTTTTCAAACAGGGTTAACATCATGTTGGAAGTTTTATTCGTGGTCGAAAATGGAACTACCAGCCAGTTAACATCATGCTGATCAACATTCATGCATAGCAAAGTCAAAATGCCCACACAATGTTGAGTGTGCGAAACACAGAGAAAACGAGGGACAGAGTTTTCGCAAGTGTTGGACGTGGTTTTGGGCTGCCCCGTCTAGGCTTTCATTTTTAACATGCGCAACCCACGACCTCAGATGGGAGGGCTTGTTTGTATTTTCTTAGGGCCGTCATGTATCGACCGACCTATGGATCTCCCATCCGAGGTTTTATTTTTGGCAACCCAATTTATGTATTTTTTTTGAAGAAAACGCAGCGTTCTGTTCTATTTTTCTATATAAGAATAGGAACGCCAGGTACAACTTATGTTTCCCTTTTAACTATATTATATATATTTAAATTATTTTATATGTTATTATATATTATTTTTATTGTCATCATATATTTAACAGATACTTACATATGTAAGAAAACAATATCCCACATCTTATTAACTTATAAAAATAATTTCTTAACAAATAAAATCCTGGATTGTTTTGGCACGAAAATCCTAGTGATTGTGTACAAAAGCTTGGTAAGATTTAAGGACGAATGTAATAATATCACTTATTATTTAAATATATTTATAACAAAATGCTCAGCCCTTTTTTATTTTTTGATAACATTGCTGGCCCAACCCAACATTATAATTAGAATCAGCCCAGCAAAATCGTGTATCTAGATAAAGTGCAAATGGCCTGTAATTTTTTAGGAAATAAAATAAATGGGCCGCATGAAAGCTACATTAATTGTTCACCCAGCCCAGCTAATGGTTGTAATTCAAAAAAAAGATCAAATTGACTGTAAATTCTACCGCGCAAAAAAAAGACTGTAAATTCTGAAAAATGGGTTGAATACGTGCCACATTTTTGGAGGCTGAAATGTGGGCCAATAGGTCAAAGCCAACGCAAGTCGTTGTAAATTTAGTCAACAAATGATTCTGACATGTTAGCCGTTGGATTTACATCCAACGGCCGGCATCCATCTTCAATCTCTCGTCTTCTTCCTCCAGCGCCGCCGGGACCACCTCCCGCCTCCTGCTGCTAGCAGCTCTGCTTAGCACGCTTCGCTATGAAGCGCTACTCCACCGTTGGCCAGGCCATCCCTCCAACCCTCCACACCTCCTGTTCTTCTCCACCGACTGCCGAACCACACCGCACTAGAACCAGTTAACCCTCGTACACCTCTCCGTCGGCGACTCTACTCCCGCGTCTTCCCATCTCCGGCTCGTTGCTGTCCGGGGCCTCGCCGTCGTCCACCACCTTGGATACGCTCGGCGCGGCATGGTCAACGTGGTCAACGAACGACACCATCGGAAGTAGGCTGTGCGTGGAGAGGCTGACAGCTGGGTCCACGGCCGCACACAAGGAAATGCCTCCTTATTACACGCAAAATAATGATTCCTCCACCTGACATCTGGGACCCACCGGAAGGGCCTCTGTATTTCGTGAAAAAAACGTGCCCCCCGCTGACTTGTCGGACCCACCAGCTATCTTCGCATGCAAGGAAGTGCCTCCTTATTACGCACAAAAAAATGAATACTCCCCTGCCAGCTGGAACCCAGCATACTGGGAGGCTGACTTGTGGGCCTACCAAGTTGACGGGGACGGAGGGCTTTCTCAACTTAGTCAATATGAACGATTCTAGCTCCTGTTACCGTACGATGTTCATCCAACGGTTGTAGTGCTTCTTCAACCTCTGGTCTTCTTGCTCCAGCCGCCCAAACCAGCACCGGTCGTGCCGCGTGCTCCTGCCTCTCGTGGCCGGCTGTGATGCCACGGAGGCCTCACCGCCCTACTACTCCCACCGCTGGCCAGGCCATCCCTCTACTGACCCACACCCCCTGTTAATCTACGGCGACAGCAGCCTCACACCGCAGCCGAACCAGTGAACCCTCATACTCCTCTTCGCGTGGGCATCCACTGTTGCATCTTCCCCGGCTCCGAGTCGTCCCCTTCCTAGGCCTCGCCGTCGTCCACCGCCGTGGTGCTCTCGGCGCGGTGTGGTCAATGTGGTCAAGGAACGACTTCCATCGGACGTGGACTGTACGTGGAGAGGCTGACAGCTGGGTCCACGGCCGCAGCAAGGAAGTGCCTCCTTATTACGCGGAAAATAATGATTCCTCCACCTGACAGCGGGGACCCACCAGACGGGCCACCGTATTTCGCGAAAAAAAGTTTCCCCCTGACTGCTGGGACCCACCAGCTACATCTTCGCACACAAGGAAGTGCGTCCGGGCAAAAAAAAACAATTCGCCCCCGTGACTGCTGGGACCCACCAACTACATCTTCGCATGCAAGGAAGTGCGTCCGGGCAAAAAAAAATGATTCACCCCCCTGACTGCTGGGACCCACTAGCTACATCTTCGCACGCAAAGGAAGTGCGTCTGGGCAAAAAAATGATTTGCCCCTCTGACTGCTGGGACCCACCAGCTACATTTTCGCACAGAAGGAACTGCCTGACAGTCGGGACCCACCTGGTCGAAGCGTACGTAGCGTTGTCATTCTGGTCGCGAACTTGTACGTACATATATACTGGTCGATGTAGAGGCGCGCACGTGTCGTAGTAGAGGCGCGTACGTGTCGTAGTAGAGGCGCACACGTAGCATGTACACGTACGTACAACGGCCAGGGTGCAAGAAAGAAAATACGGCCACATATGTATACATACGGGGGGGGGGGGTCTCGAACGCCTAGTCGCGCATACGTACGACGAGGGCTCGTGTTCATGGGGAGGCAACGGAATGCGTCGTGTTCATGGGGAGGCAATGGAATGCCTCGTGTTCATGAGAAGGCAACGAAATGCATCGTGTTCATCGGGAGGCAACGAAATGTGTGGGAGCCAACCGGCTTGGACGGAACAGGCGATGGAAACGAGGCCTGGCGTACCGCAGAACGGAGGAAATGGACCTCCTATGGTCGAAACGGGGGTCCTGTTGATCGGGAGGGGTGTGGCGTACCGCAAAACGGAGGAAACAGACCTCCTACGGTTGAAACGGGGGTCTTGTTGATCGGTAGGGGTGTGGCGTACCGCAAAACGGAGGAAACGGACCTCCTACAGTCGAAACGGGGGTCCTGTTGATCGGGAGGGTGTGGCGTACCGCAAAATGGACGAAACGGACTTGTGTTGGAGTGCTACGGTCGTAACGGGGGTCCTTTTGATCGGGAGGGGTGTGGCGTACCGCAAAATGGACGAAACAACATCGGGAGGGGTGTGGCGTACCGCAAAACGGGACTCCACGAGATACTGTTCATCTCCACCGTCGACCTCCTCCAGCCTCCATGGGCTACCGTCGACCTCCAACAGCCTCCACGGGCTCCTGTTCATCCAGCCTCCACCGCGCGCTACTCCACCGGCTACTGTTCACCCACCCCTCCACGGGCACCCCTCCACCGTCTACTGTTCATCCAGCCCTCCACACCACGGGGTCCTGTTCAACCACCCCTCGATGGCCACCCCTCCACCATCTACTGTTCATCCAGCCCTCCACACCACGGGTTCCTATTCATCCAGAGGCAACGCCACCGCTCACTGTTCATCCACCCCCCCCCCCGCAACGCTCACTGTTCATTCCAGAGGCAGCATCGATCGGTTTCAGTTAGCAGCAGTAGCGAAGGAATCGCTCCATCGGGTTTAGTTAACAGCCATCGATCGGTCGCTCAGGTTCAGTAACGCGTAGCTTGCAGTGCAATCGCTCGGATTCAGTTAGAGGCCAACGCCTCGCTCGGCTTCAGTTAGAGCCAACGCCTCGCACACACGTGCGTACGTACGAGAGAAACGTGCATCGCTCCGCCCCTGACCTCCCACCGTAACCGGCAACTACCCGAAATTTTCCTCCCCCTCGCTTCTACCATGGTTTTTTCCGTCATGGACGGCCCAAAGAATGTCATGCAACTACGTCTCCGGCCCGCCCAGGACGAAAAGCCCATTTTCTGTCATGATTTTTGTCATAGAAGTAGGAGCCCACCACATCTATGATGATACCGGGTTTTGGCACAATTATCGTCATAGAAGTGTCATATGTATGACAGAAAAAAATTCGTTCGGCCCAAAATGTCACGGATGTGTCTTTTTTTGTAGTGCACGTACCCCGAAAACATCCGGGGAGCCAACAAAAAACAATTTCCATCGTCGTAACCTTCTGTATCCGCGAGATCCCATCTTGGAGCTTTCGCCGGCGCTCCGCCGGACGGGGAATCGACCATGGAGGGCTTCTACATCAACACCATAGCCCCTCTGATGAGTTGTGAGTAGTTTACCACAGACCTTTGGGTCCATAATTATTAGCTAGATGGCTTATTCTCTCTTTTTGGATCTCAATACCTTGTTCTCCCCCTCTCTTGTGGAGATCTATTTGATGTAACTCTTTTTGCGGTGTGTTTGTCGAGATCCGATGAATTGTGGGTTTATGATCAAGTTTATCTATGAGAAATATTTGAATCTCCTCTGAATTCTTTTATGTATGATTGAGTTATCTTTGCAAGTCTCTTCGAATTATCAGTTTGGTTTGGCCTACTAGATTGATCTTTCTTGCCATGGGAGAAGTGCTTAGCTTTCGGTTCAATCTTGTGGTGTCCTTACCCAGTGACAATAGGGGTTGTAAGGCACGTATTGTATTGTTTCCATCGAGGATAAAAAGGTGGGGTTTATATCATATTGCATGAGTTTATCCCTCTACATCATGTCATCTTTCTTAATGTGTTACTCTGTTCTTATGAACTTAATACTCTAGATGCATGCTGGATAGCGGTCGATGTGTGGAGTAATAGTAGTAGATGCAGGCAGGAGTCGGTCTACTTGTCACGGACGTGATGCCTATATACATGATCATGCCTAGATAATCTCACAATTATTCGCTTTTCTATCAATAGCTCGACAGTAATTTGTTCACCCACCGTAATACTTATGCTATCTTGAGAGAAGCCACTAGTGAAACCTATGGCCCCCAGGTCTATCTTTTATCATATAAAGCTTTCAATCTACTTTTATTTGCATCTTTACTTTTCCAATCTATATTATAAAATACCAAAAATATATTTATCTTATCATACTATCTCTATCAGATCTCACTTTCGCAAGTGGCCTTGAAGGGATTGACAACCCCTTTATTGCGTTGGTTGCGAGTTCTTTGTTTGTTTGTGTAGGTGCGTGGGAATTTTGAGGAGCCTCCTACTGGATTGATACCTTGGTTCTCAAAAACTTAGGGAAATACTTACGCTACTATTGCTGCATCACCCTTTCCTCTTCAAGGAAAACCAACGCAAGCTCAAGACGTATCAAGAACGATTTCTGGCGCCGTTGCCGGGGAGGTCTTCGCTCAATTCAAGACATACCAAGTACCCATCACAAACTCATCTCCCTCGTATTTACATTATTTGCCATTTGCCTCTCGATTTCCTCTTCCCCACTTCACCCTTGCCGTTTTATTCGCCCTCTCTTTCCCAATCTCCTCTCTTTTTTGCTTGCCTTTTTCTGTTTGCTTGTGTGTTGGATTACTTGTTGCCATGGCGCAAGATAATACCAAATTCTGTTATTTCTCCAATAACAATAATAATGATTTCCTTAGTACTCCAATTGCTCCTCTTAATGATGTTGAGTCTTGTGAAATCAATACTGCTTTGCTGAATCTTGTTATGAAAGATCAATTCGCCGGGCTTCCTAGTGAAGATGCCGCTACCCATCTAAACAACTTTGTTGATTTGTGTGATATGCAAAAGAAGAAAGATACGGATAATGATATTGTTAAATTGAAGTTCTTTCTGTTCTCACTTAGAGATCGTGCTAAAGTTTGGTTTCCGTCTTTGCCTACAAAAAGTATTGATTCTTGGAACAAGTGCAAATATGCTTTTATCTCTAAGTATTTTCCTCCCGCTAAGATCATCACTCTTAGGAACGATATTATGAATTTTAAACAACTTGATCATGAGCATGTTGCCCAATCTTTGGAAAGAATGAAATTGATGATTCACAATTGCCCTACTCATGGTTTGAATTTATGGATGATAATACAAAATTTTTATGCCGGTTTGAACTTTGCTTCTAGAAATCTTTTAGATTCGGCAACGGGAGGCACGTTTTTGGAAATCACTTTAGGAGATGCTACAAAACTTCTTGATAATATTATGGCTAATTATTCTCAATGCACACCGAAAGATTTTCTAGTAAAAAAGTGCATGCTATAGAAGAAATCAATGTTTTGAGTGGAAAGATGGATGAACTTATGAAATTATTTGCTACTAAGAGTTCTCCTTTTGATCCCAATGATATGCCTTTGTCTACTTTGATTGATAATAATAATGAATCTATGGATGTGAATTTTGTTGGTAAGAATAGTTTTGGAAACAATGCTTATAGAGGAAACTTTAATCCTAGACCGTTCTCTAGTAATTCCTCTAACAATTATGGAAATTCCTACAATAATTCTTATGGTAATTTTAATAAGATGCTCTCTGATTTTGAGAATAGTGTGAAAGAGTTTATGATTTCTCAAAAGAATTTTAATGCTTTGCTTGAAGAAAAATTGCTCAAAGTTGATGATTTGGCTAGGAACGTTGATAGACTTTCGCTTGATGTTGATTCTCTTAAACTTAGATCTACTCCTCCTAAGCATGATATCATTGAGTCTCTCAAAGCCATGAGAATTTCCATTGATGAGTGCAAGGAAAGAACCGCTAGATTGCGTGCTAAGAAAGATTGCTTTGTAAAGGCGTGTTCTTCTAGTTTCCATGAAAATAGTGATGAAGATCTTAAAGTTATTGATGTGTCTCCTATTAGATCTTTGTTTTGCAATATGAATCTTAATAATAATGGGACTGGAGTGAGTCAACTTTAGTTAGAATGCGTCCCAATAATTCGGAGTTTTTAGATCTTGATGCTAAATTTGGTAAAAGTGGGATTGGAGAGGTCATGACTGTAAATAGCATTGAACCCACTATCTCGGATTTCAAGGAATTTGATTATGATAATTGTTCTTTAGAAGGTTGTATTTCCTTGTTGCAATCCGTTGTTAATTCTCCTCCTGCTTGTAGTCAAAATAAAGCTTTTACCAAACATATCGTTGATGCCTTGATGCATTCTTATGATGAAAAACTTAATTTGGAAGTTTCTATACCTAGAAAACTTAATGATGAGTGGGAACCTACTATAAAGATTAAAATTAAAGATCATGAGTGTTATGCTTTGTGTGATTTGGGTGCTAGTGTTTCCACGATTCCGAAAACTTTATGTGATATTCTAGGTTTCCATGATCTTGATGATTGCTCTTTAAATTTGCACCTTGCGGATTCCACCATTAAAAAGCCAATGGGAAGGATCAATGATGTTCTCATTGTTTCAAATAGAAATTTGGTGCCCGTAGATTTTATCGTTCTTGATATAGATTGCAATCTTTCTTGCCCTATTATTCTTGGTAGACCTTTCCTTAGAACGATTGGCACGATGATTTATATGAAGGAAGGGAATATTAGATTCCAATTTCCATTAAGGAAAGGCATGGAGCACTTTCCAAGAAAGAAAGTCAAATTACCTTATGAATCTATCATGCGAGCTACTTATGAATTGAGTGCCAAAGATGGCACTACTTAGATCTATCTTCGCTTTTATGCCTAGCTAGGGGCGTTAAACGATAGCGCTAGTTGGGAGGCAACCCAATTTTATTTGTGTTTTGTTTTTGTTTCTGTTTAGTAATAAATTTTGCATCTAGCTTCTGTTTAGATGTGTTTTTATGTTTTAATTATTGTTTGTGCCAAGTAGAACCTATAGGATAACCTATGGTGATAGTTAATTTGATTCTGCTGAAAAACAGAAACTTTACACGCACGAAATTAGTTTTGTTAAATCACAGAAACGTGATTTTGCTTTGATTATTTTTGCTACTGATCAATAGATAAATTTCCCAGGACTTCCTATTTTGGTAGGAATTTAAAGTTCCATAAGTTTGTGTTAGTTACAAATTGCTACAGACTGTTCTGTTTTTGACAGATTCTGCTTTTCGTGTGTTGTTTGCTTATTTTGATGCATCTATGGCTAGTATTAAGTGGTATGAACCATAGAGAACTTGTAATACATTTGGTTTAACACCAAAATAAATAAAGAATGACTTCATTACAGTACCTTATGTGGTGGTTTTGTTTTCTTTCACTAACGGAGCTTATGAGATTTCCTGTTGAGTTTTGTGTTGTGAAGTTTTCAAGTTTTGGGTAAAGATTTGATGGACTATGGAATAAGGAGTGGCAAAAGCCTAAGCTTGGGGATGCCCATGGCACCCCAAGATATTCAAGAGTAGCCAAAAGCCTAAGCTTGGGGATGCCCCCGGAAGGCATCCCCTCTTTCGTCTTCGTTCATTGGTAACTTTACTTGGAGCTATAATTTTATTCGCCACATGATATGTGTTTTGCTTGGAGCGTCGTGTATGATATTAGTATTTTCCTTTTAGTTTACCACAATCATCCTTGCTGTATACACCTTTTGGGAGAAGCCCACTTGATTGAAATTTGTTAGAATACTCTACGTGCTTCACTTATATCTTTTGAGCTAGATAGTTTTTGCTCTAGTGCTTCACTTGAATCTTTTAGAGCACGGCGGTGGCTTAATTTTGTAGAAATTGCTAGTCTCTCATGCTTCACTTATATTATTTTGAGAGTCTTTTAGAACAGCATTGTTTATAAAATTGGTCCTAGAATGGTAGTCATCCAAGTTAGGTATAATAAAAACTATCATAGGAAGTGAATTGGATGCTATGATCAATTTGATACTTGATAATTGTTTTGTGATATGGAGGTAGTGATATTAAAGTCATGCTAGTTGGGTGATTATGAATTTAAAGAATGCTTGTGTTGAAGTTAGCAAGTCCCTTAGCATGCACGTATGGTTAAAGTTGTGTAACAATTTGAAACATGAAGTGTACTTGGATTGTGCATCCTTATGAGTGGCGGTCGGGGATGAGCGATGGTCTTTTCCTACCAATCTATCCCTCTAGGAGCATGCACGCAGTGCTTGGTTTTTGATGACTTCTAAATTTTTGCAATAAGTACATGAGTTCTTTTGACTAATGTTGAGTCCATGGATTTTACGCACTTTTACCTTTCCACCATTGCTAGCCTCTTTGGTACCGTGCATTGCCCTTTCTCACCTTGAGTTGGTGCAAACTTTGCCGGTGCATCAAACCCCGTGATACGATACGCTCTATCACACATAAACCTCCTTATATCTTCCTCAAAACATCCACCATACCTACCTATTATGGCATTTCCATAGCCATTCCGAGATATATTGCCATGCAACTTTCCGAGATATATTCCTCAAAACACACATTACTTTTGTCATATTTCCATTGCATGATCATGTAGTTGACATCGTATTTGTGGCAAAGCCGGCATGCATAATTTTTCATACATGTCACTCTTGATTCATTGCACCATTCCGGTACACCGCCGGAGGCATTCATAGTGTCATATCTTGTTCTAGTTTCGAGTTGTAATTCATGTGTTGTAATCAATAGAAGTGTGATGATCATCATTATTAGAGCATTGTCCCCAAAAAGAAAAAAAAGGAAAAAGGAAAAAAAAAGAAGGGGCAAAAAAAAGAAAGGCCCAAAAAAAAGAAAAAGAAAAAAAGTAGAAAAAAAGGAAAACAAAGGGGGCAATGTTACTATCTCTTTTTCCACACTTGTGCTTCAAAGTAGCACCATGTCCTTCATATAGCGAGTCTCATATATTGTGCTTCAAAGTAGCACCATGTTCTTCATATAGTGAGTCTCATATGTTGTCACTTTCATATACTTGTGGGAATTTTTTTCATTATAGAACTTGGCTTGTATATTCCTACGATGGGCTTCCTCAAATGCCCTAGGTCTTCGTGAGCAAGCAAGTTGGATGCGCACCCACTAGTTTTCTTTTGTTGAGATTTCATTCATTTATAGCTCTAGTGCATCCGTTGCATGGCAATCCCTACTCCTCATGTTGACATCAATTGATGGGCATCTCCATAGCCCGTTGATTATCCTCGTCAATGTGAGACTTTCTCCTTTTTTGTCTTCTCCACACAATCCCCATCATCATATTCTATTCCACCTATAGTGCTATATCCATGGCTCACGCTCATGTATTGCGTGAAGGTTGAAAAGTTTGAGATTATTTAAGTACGAAACAATTGCTTGGCTTGTCATCGGGGGTGTAGAATTTGGGAACATTTTTGTGTGACAAAAATGAAGCATAGCCTAACTATACGATTTTGTAGGGATGAACTTTCTTTAGCCATGTTATTTTGAGAAGACATGATTGCTTTTATTAGTATGCTTGAAGTATTACTATTTCTTTTGTCAATATGAACTTTTATTTTGAATCATTTGGATCTGAACATTAATGCCACAATAAAGAAAATTACGTTTAGAATTATGCTAGGTAGCATTCCACATCAAAAATTCTCTTTTTATCATTTACCTACTCGAGGATGAGCAGGAATTAAGCTTGGGGATGCTTGATACGTCTCCAACGTATCTATAATTTTTGATTGTTCCATGCTATTATATTACCCCTTTTGGATGTTTATGGGCTTTATTTTACACATTTATATCATTTTTGGGACTAACCTACTAACCGAAGGCCCAGCCCGTATTGCTGTTTTTTTGCCTATTTCAGTATTTCGAAGAACAGGAATATCAAAAGGAGTCCAAACGGAATGAAACCTTTGGGAGCGTGATTTTATGAACGAACGTGATCCAGAGGACTTGGAGTGCAAGCCAAGAAGCAGCCGAGGCGGCCACGAGGGTGGAGGGGACGCCCCTTGTCTCATGGGCCCCTCGGGCGGCCACCGACCTACTTCTTCCTCCTATATATACCCACGTACCCCGAAAACATCCGGGGAGCCAACAAAAAACAATTTCCACCACCGTAACCTTCTGTATCCGTGAGATCCCATCTTGGAGCCTTCCCCGGCACTCCACCGGAGGGGGAATCGACCATGGAGGGCTTCTACATCAACACCATAGCCCCTCCGATGAGTTGTGAGTAGTTTAGCACAGACCTTCGGGTCCATAGTTATTAGCTAGATGGCTTCTTCTCTCTTTTTGGATCTCAATACTATGTTCTCCCCCTCTCTTGTGGAGATCTATTCGATGTAACTCTTTTTGCGGTGTGTTTGTCGAGATCCGATGATTTGTGGGTTTATGATCAAGTTTATCTATGAGAAATATTTGAATCTCCTCTGAATTCTTTTATGCATGATTGAGTTATCTTTGCAAGTCTCTTCAAATTATCAGTTTGGTTTGGCCTACTAGATTGATCTTTCTTTCCATGGGAGAAGTGCTTAGCTTTGGGTTCAATCTTGCGCTGTCCTTACCCAGTGACAATAGGGGTTGCAAGGCACGTATTGTATTGTTGCCATCGAGGATAAAAAGGTGGGGTTTATATCATATTGCATGAGTTTATCCCTCTACATCATGTCATCTTTCTTAATGCGTTACTCTGTTCTTATGAACTTAATACTCTAGATGCATGCTGGATAGCGGTCGATGTGTGGAGTAATAGTAGTAGATGCAGGCAGGAGTCGGTCTACTTGTCACGGACGTGATGCCTACATACATGATCATGCCTAGATAATCTCATAATTATTCGCTTTTCTATCAATTGCTCGACAGTAATTTG
Organism: Triticum aestivum; assembly: GCF_018294505.1. Taxonomy (NCBI): domain Eukaryota; kingdom Viridiplantae; phylum Streptophyta; class Magnoliopsida; order Poales; family Poaceae; genus Triticum; species Triticum aestivum. The sequence continues at coordinate 474,175,685 of NC_057807.1, read as the reverse complement.
TTCACCCACCGTAATACTTATGCTATCTTGAGAGAAGCCACTAGTGAAACCTATGGCCCCCGGGTCTATCTTTTATCATATAAAGCTCTCAATCTACTTTTATTTGCATCTTTACTTTTCCAATCTATATTATAAAATACCAAAAATATATTTATCTTATCATACTATCTCTATCAGATCTCACTTTCACAAGTGGCCTTGAAGGGATTGACAACCCCTTTATTGCGTTGGTTGTGAGTTCTTTGTTTGTTTGTGTAGGTGCGTGGGACTTTTGAGGAGCCTCCTACTGGATTGATACCTTGGTTCTCAAAAACTGAGGGAAATACTTATGCTACTATTGCTGCATCACCCTTTCCTCTTCAAGGAAAACCAACGCAAGCTCAAGACATAGCAGGGAGCGGTAGTACCGCTCAAGGCGGGGGAACAACGGTTCCCTACTGCCATGGATAAATCCGGCACTACCGGGATGCCAAATTCAAAAACAATCCTACCAAATACCAATCCAAACAGTCTAGATGCCTTCTCCATCCTGCTCAAGCCTTGATTTAGCCAAAAATTGAGAAATGCGACAACTATTGCCCCTAAAGATTAGATCTGAAACCTAGGCACAGAGAGAACGGGAACGAGGGCAATACCGGCATCCATGGCAAGAGGACAAGGTGGGGATAGATTCCACCGAAGGAAATGGAGAGGGACGGCTCAAAGACGGCGGCCCACCAGAGCCCTCCCGCGGCGAGTCGGTGCTGGCGAAACAAAGAGGAGAAGTGGGTTGTGCGAATGGGTATGGGGGAGAAAGAAAACTCCCCCTGCCCCGACAAAACCCCAAAGGCCCGCCCCGCAGCGGTAGTACCATTGGGGTGGGCGGTAGTACCGCTTGATGACCATCAACGGTAGTACCGCGCACCACCAGAGGTAATACCGCTCAACCACGAACTCAAGGACTAGACACAAAAGGGCTTAGCTCAAAAGGAGAAACAACCAATGAGAAGAGAGAGCAAACCCATAGGCAAAAAACACAAATGAGAAGACAAGAAATACACTCCTCTCCGAGAGAGAGCGGTGGCCGAGGCCACCTATGTTTGAGTCAAGAGGTATGGCACCGCGAAGATTTTAACCTTGGGCCCATGACCAAAACTCATCTTTGAAGCACAAGTACCATTAAAAATGGATAAGGTGAAAGAATTGATCAATTTATGCATAATAGGGGGAGGGAGAGTTCATTGAGAGAACAACACTCCCCCTATGTCCATGCCTACACCTAAACAAGATATCAAGTTGAGTATGGTAGGGTGTGCAAGAGTTTAAGCTACATTGCTCGAATCAATGATATTGAACTCATGCCTTAACTTGCGAAATCTTGCTTCATCCAAGGGCTTCATGAAAATATCTGCAAGGTTATCATGAGTGTTGACATACTTGAGCTTGATCTCCCCTCGCCTAATGTGATCCCGTATGAAGTGATACCGAATCTCAATATGCTTCATCTTGAAGTGTTGCACCGGGTTGAGAGAGATCTTGATGGCACTTTCATTCTCACACCAAAGAGGCACTTCGTCACAAATGACACCGTAATCCTTCAAAGTTTGCCTCATCCATAGAAGTTGAGCACAACAACTACCGGCAGACACATACTCCGCTTCGGTGGACGAGAGAGACACACAACTTTGCTTCTTAGAAGACCAACTCACCAAAGAGCAACCAAGAAATTGGCATCCTCCGGAGGTGGACTTCCTATCCACTTTGTCTCCCACCCAATCTGAGTCTGAATAGCCCAAAAGGTTGAAGTTGGCTCCTCTTGGGCATCACAAGCCAAAGTTTGGAGTATGGGCCAAATATCGAAAGATTCGCTTAACCGCCACATAGTGGATTTCCTTAGGTGCGGCTTGAAACCGTGCACAAATTTCCACACTCAACATGATATCCGATCTAGATGCACAAAGGTAAAGCAAGGAGCCAATCATGGAGCGACATACCTTCCTTTTGATCCACCGCTTTACCATTGGGATCTATGTCAAGTTGGCATTTGACGGGCATTGGAGTGGAGGCCGGCTTGACATCACTTAGCTTGAATCTCTTGAGCATGTCTTGAGTGTATTTGGCTTGGTTGATGAAGGTGCCTTCTCTTCCTTGCTTGATTTTGAACCCGAGAAAGAACTTCAACTCTCCCATCATGGATATCTTGAACTTTGAGGTCATGAGAGCGGCAAATTCCTCATTGAAAGCTTTGTTAGGGGAACCAAAGATAATATCATCAACATATAGTTGGCAGACAAACAACTCCCCTTTGACCTTCTTAGTAAAAAGAGTGGGGTCGATTTTCCCAATTTCAAACCCACGATCTTGCAAGAACTCGGTAAGATGCTCATACCACACACGTGGGGCTTGTTTAAGGCCATAGAGTGCCTTGTCGAGTTGGTACACATGATCGGGGAAATAGGGATCCTCGAACCCCGGGGGTTGTTTGACATACACCAACTCATTAATAGGACCATTAAGAAAAGCACTTTTCACATCCATTTGTTGCAGCTTGAAGTTATGATGAGAAGCATAAGCAATCAACAAACAAATATATTTAAGGCGAGCAACAGGAGCAAAGGTTTCACCATAGTTGATACCCTCGACTTGGGAGTAGCCTTGTGCTACCAAACGAGCCTTTTTGCGAACAATAATCCTGTGAGCATCTTGCTTGTTGTTGAATATCCACTTGGTTCCAATGACACTATGGTTCCCCAATGGCCTTGGCACCAATCTCCACACCTTGTTGTGCTCTAAGTTGTTGAGTTCTTCATGCATGGCATTGAGCCAATCCGGATCCTCGAGCGCCTCATAGACCTTCCGGGGTTCTACACAAGAAACAAACACGTGATGTTCACAATAGGTTGCTAATTGTCTACGAGTGCTTACCCCCTTTCTTAGGCTTCCAAGCACATTTCTCATGAGATGATCTTGGTTGTGAGCTTGGATGCAATCTTAGCGGCACGATACTCCAATTCCTCCTCTGGAGTGAGATGAGGGGAGGAAACTTGATCATCTTGAGCGTCGTCTTGAGCTTGTTCTTGATCTTGAGCTTGCTCTTGATCTTGAACTTGCTCGGAGGGGAGAACTTGACCTTGGGCATCACTTGGTGGTTCACCACCATCTTAAGGTTGATCTTGCCCTTGATCTTGTTCACTTGGTTGAGGGCCTTCACTTTGTTCTTCGGAAGCATGTGGGTCTTGGGTTGGTGATAGCTCCACTTGAATGGAGCATTGTCCTTCTCCTTCGGCCACAAGGGGTTCCTCAATGGGTAGGATATGACCAACACCCATTCTTCTTATGGCTTGGGGAGGAATTTCATCACCTACATCACAAGTACCACCTTGCTCCACTTGGGAGCCGTTATTCTCATCAAACTCCATGTTACATGTTTCCTCAATAAGTCCCATGGACTTATTGAGGACACAGTAAGCATGAGAGTTTGTAGCATAACCAACAAATATGCCCTCATGAGCTCTAGCCTCAAATTTAGAAAAATGAACACCTTTCTTGAGAATGAAACACTTACACACAAACACCCAGAAGTACTTGAGGTTGGGCTTATTACCGGTGAGTATTTCATATGGAGTCTTGTTCAAGCCTTTGCGGAGATAGAGTCGATTGGATGCATGACACGCGGTGTTGATGGATTCGGCCCAAAAGTTGTAGGGAGAGTTGAACTCCGCCATCATGGTTCTTGCCGCATCCATCAACGTCCGGTTCTTCCTCTCCGCTACACCATTTTGTTGAGGGGTGTATGGTGCGGAATATTGATGCTTGATCCACTCATCACTAAGAAACTCATCCACGGTGTAGTTCTTGAACTTGGTGTCGTTGTCACTTCTTATTGTCAAGATCTTTGCATCGTGTTGACATTGAGCCTCATTTGCAAAGTCGATGACGATTTGTTGAGTTTCACTCTTCCTCTTGAAGAAATATACCCAAGTGTACCTTGCATAATCATCGAAAATCACCAAGCAATACTTTCTACCCCCAAGACTATCAAAGGATGGAGGCCCAAAGAGATCCATGTGAATGAGCTCCAAGGGTCTCTTCGAGTAGATGATAGTCGTGGGAGGGTGAGCTTTCTCATGTAACTTTCCTTCGATACAAGCACTGCAAGCACGATCTTTGGCAAACCTAACATTTGTTAGTCCATGAACATGGTCCCCCTTGATAAGACTTTGCAAAGATCTCATATTGACATGAGCTAAACGGTGATGCCAAAGCCACCCCACATCAACTTTAGCCATTAGGCATGTCGCGGTCTTAGTGGGTCGCTCCGAAAAGTTAATCACATAAAGACCATTCTCGACATGCCCAACAAAGGATACTTTAAGAGTCTTGCTCCACAAGAGGGCCACGATATCAATATCTAAGAATGTGTCAAAGCCCATGAGTGCAAGTTGGCGAATGGAAAGTAAATTGCATGAAAGGGACTCAACAAGCATGACTTTCTCAATCGTGAGATCATGAGAAATGACAACCTTGCCAAGACCCAATACCTTGGAAGACGAGGCATCACCCCACTTGACATTGGTGGGCATAGATGGAACCTTGTGCATGTCCACCACCAAGTCCTTGCTTCCGGTCATATGATTTGTGGCTCCACTATCAAGCAACCATGACCCCCACCAGTAGAAAACACCTACAAGAGATCAATGCTTGGTTTTAGGTACCCATTTTGTAATGGGTCCTTTGATTTTAGTAACAAGGGTCTTAGGAACCCAAATAGACCATTCAATGTACTCATAAGGAGAACCAACAAATTTAGCATAAACATGCCCATCACTAGCACGGTATAACATATAAGAAGGGTTAAAGTCACCGGCTTTGTTGGAAGGGGTGGCATTGCCCTTCTTGACATCAGCACCCTTCACATTGTTCTTCTTCTCCTTAGAAGCACCTTCTCACTCCTTTACAAAAGTTTGCTTGAGAGGAGGAGGTCGTTTGGCCTTGTCATTCTTCTTCTTGTTCTTGGACTTGGGTGCAAACCCAACTCCCTCTTTGGCCAAAACTTCCTTTTGATTGCTCAAAAGGTCGTTGAGATTCTTCTCACCTTGTATGCAAGACACAAGGCCTTTCTCAAGTTGCTCCTTCAACTTGGCATTCTCCTCCACAAGATGCACATGCTCACAACACGGGTTAGTAGCATTTGCATTATCAATTAAGACCATATGAGGAAAAGTGGCTTTCTCCTTGGTTAGCTTCACTTGGAGTTGATCATGAGATTCCTTGAGGCTAGCATGAGCACACTTCAAGGCCTTGTGAGCCTTGTCAAGTATATCAAACTCCTCCTTGAGTCTATCATGGTCAACCCCAAGTTTAGCCTTCTCGGAATCGAGCACACGAGATATAACAAGAGCATGATCAAGATCTTTCTTTAATTTAGCATGGTCATCATTGTGTGACTCCTCAAGAGCCAAACGATGAACACGCTCTTCCTCAAGCGCATTAGAAAGATTTGATATCTCATCGGCATAGTCACGACTATGACCTTCCATCTTAGAGATGGTTTCTTCATGAGCCTCGATCATGTCATTGGCTTCACCAAGTTGTTCCAAGAGAGCAACGAAGTGCTTCTTGGATTTGCCCTTGAGCTTACTCATAAAAGACTCAAATTCATTCACTTCCTCTTTAGACCCCTCACTTTCATCAATGCAATCCGTCAAGGAAGGATTAGTAATGATGGTAGTTTTGATGTTGGCGGTTACCTTGTTGGTGGCTTTGGCCATGATGCACTTGGCGGTGAAGTTCTCGTTGGGTGAATCGAATAGAGACACCCATGGGGTTGTGGCAATGGTAACTATCGGTGTTAAAACCGGCGGATCTCGGGTAGGGGTTCCCGAACTGTGCGTCTAGGCGGATGGTAACAGGAGACAAGGGACTGGATGTTTTTACCCAGGTTCGGGCCCTCTCGATGGAGGTAAAACCCTACTCCTACTTGATTAATATTGATGATATGGGTAGTACAAGAGTAGATCTACCACGAGATCAAAGAGGCTAAACCCTAGAAGCTAGCCTATGGTATGATTGTTGTTCGTCCTACGGACTAAAACCCTCTGGTTTATATAGACACCGGACAGGGTTAGGGTTACACAGAGTCGGTTACAATGGTAGGAGATCTACATATCTGTATCGCCAAGCTTGCCTTCCACGCCAAGGAAAGTCCCATCCGGACACGTGATGAAGTCTTCAATCTTGTATCTGCATAGTCCAGGAGTCCGGCCAACGGTGATAGTTCGGCTATCCGGACACCCCCTAATCCAGGACTCCCTCAGTAGCCCCCGAACCAGGCTTCAATGACGACGAGTCTGGCGCGTAGATTGTCTTCGGCATTGCGAGGTGGGTTCTTCTCCAAATTCCATATACTTGTCGAATAGTGTCCGGCTTCTGATAAATGCTGCGCTCCTCGGCTTCCACGCCCAATAATGGCCATCTTCCACGTGTCGAACGAATGCGAAAAGCCAGGGTATTTTTGCACTTTCCCCCCTAGCTGCGCAAATGAGCTGCCTATAAAAAGAGACGAGGATCTAGATCCGAATCACACCATCTCCCCTTTGCAAGCTTTCACCGGAGCGCCTCTGACAAAAAATCCATTCTATCATGGACAGTCGACGCGGCTCCTCCTCTCGCGCTCCCAGCCCCAAGCCTGGGGATTGGGAGAGATGCTCAGTCCCGCATAGCAAGCTAGTGACGCTCCAAACCAAGGGATTTCTTCCCCCAACCTTCATGGTTCCGGTTCGAGCCGGACTCGCCACCTATAAGGGCGGAAAGCAAGCGGAGAGCGTCCCCGATCCTTCCAAAGGAGAGCGGGTATGCTTTGTCTCTTATCTGATAAGAGGACTCGGATTTCCAATACATCCGTTTCTCCGGGGGCTCCTGGAGTTCTATGGCCTCCAGCTCCATCACCTTACGCGTGCCTCCATTCTGCACATCGCGGGCTTCGTAGCCCTTTGCGAACTGTTTTTGGGCATCAAGGCTCATTTTGCGTTGTGGAAGAGATTATTCTGCCTCGTACCCCGTTCTCATGAGGGGTCAATATATCAAGTGGGCGGAGCCGAGCTATGGCGCATTGCCGGGACCGGATATCTATCCGGAACCCCAAAGAAGGCGTTCGAAGAGTGGCCTTCAGAATGGTTTTATATAGAAGACGCCCCGCTACCGGATCCTGTTCGAACCGGCCTCCTGGAGTTCAGTAATGCTCCCTTGAAGAAACGCCTAAGTTGGCGTCCACGGAGCCCCCAGAGGAACAGCGACATGGACGTCCTTTACCTGTTGAGCCGAATAAGGTTGCTAGCTCATTCCGGACTGACCATGATCAGTGTCATGGCCACATGCATTATGCAGGGGGTGCAGCCACTTCTATATAGGGGCCACCCCATGTGGGATTTCAACGGGGAGGACGATGCTACTCGTCATAGCCGTAAGGGGCCGGGATCGGTCGCCGAACTGGTGAAGATCTTGTCCGCGCTGTACAAGGGGGAAGAGGAGGATTTTCTCCGCGTCAGTCCATTGAACGGATTTTCTATGAACAATCCTCGAAGCTGGGTAAGCGAACATCTCCTTTCCCACACATCCGATCTATACTCCCATGGTTATATATCTCATTTTGTGAGTTCGACACAGGAACTGCGTCAGGCCGTAAAAGATATAAACAGCCCGCCTCCGCAACCCGAGGATCCGGAACGGTTCCTCGATCCGGCCTCCCAAGAGGATCCGGACATATTGGTGGAGCTGATTGATGGGGTATTTCACCAACTGAGCATCGATAATGCCTTGGTCACCATTATGGCCGATTACCCCGGAATACTTCCAGCCTCATAGGTAACTGAGACCGAAGCCCCAGTACTTTGATAATGACTCGTCCGTGCTTATTTTTGATCACCGTATATCAATGGTGTTTCGCAAGGGGTGCCTCCGAGGCGGGAAGCCGAGCCCGCAGCGGCTAGCCAACAAGGGGCAGCGCGGTCACGCAGGCTAAAAAGAAGTGCGGTCCGGGTTGAAACGCGGCCGCAACAGTAAGGCGTGTCACCATATTCCCGGGATTGATTTCGGGAAGGTATATTAACACTGGTGCTCCTTTCAGAAAGAGCGCTCGCCGGACTGTGTCCGGAGAGATGGCCAATCGAGCCTCCGCCAGCCAAGCTCCAACGCCGGGTCCGGAAGCGGAGGTGAACACGAGGCGTGCGTCGGATGCTCCTCCGACAAAGGATGCCGACAGATTGTCCGCGACCAACTCCGAGGTGGAGAGTGCCATGAATCACAGGCGCCACCGGACAGTTCTTCGTGATGCATGTTTCTCCCAAGAGGCATTGAACGCCTTCAATTCGGGAGACGCGCACCTCCATGCCGCTCAAGATGGTCTAGCCAGAGCCACGGAGCAGTATGTAAAGGACATACGGGTGAGGAAATTTGACAGTTATATATGCCAGTAGCCCCCGAGACTTAAAATAGTTAGGAGAACTGATTTAAGGATCATTTGTTATGCGGGATCTTACGGAAAAGAATACCCGACTGTCTCAGGAGCTTGAAGAGTGCAAGGCCCAGCTTAAGGCCGCACTAGCCGCCCCAGGGGGAGCCACAGAGACCCCCTCCGGTAATATATACTTCGAAAGATAAGTAGTTTGTGAAGTGCAGCATGTGTATGAGTCTGACAATAATATTGTAGATGGCGCCGGACTAGATCCGGACAAGCAACATCTCCTGCGCCAGTTAAAGGCCGGCAAGAATGTGCTTACAAGGGTGAGGCAAGAGAAAAATAATCTCCAAGATGCCAACACCCAGCTGGGTGAGGAACTAAAGGATGTTCGAGCCCAGCTATCTGACTCCGTTAAGGAGAATCGGCGGCTTCGTCGCGGCATTTATAGTAAGTGCTTGAGCGAGCTTTTTTGAAAAGAAGAGTTCGGCGAGGAAGTCGACTAACAGAAATATGTCTGTAGGTATGCTCACAGGTCGTCCTGCAGAGGAAATGCCCGGTTCAATGGGTGACCTACTTCCCGAGCTGCTGCAACTGCACGAACGAGTTCGGCAGGTGATGAGAGACGTCGCCCAGGCCTTGTGGCCATCCATCTCCCTACCCGAAGGCCTTGGAGAGATTGCAGAGAGGCTTCAGGGAGCACGGCGGCGCTTCCGGCTATGGAAGATATCAGCCTGCCATCAAGGCGCCAGGGAGGCCTGGGCCATGGTGAAGACGCGGTACATGAAGGCTGACCCAAACCACATGGGCGAGGTCGGACCTGTGGGGCCCGATGGGAAGGAGATCCCTGTGAGCTTAGTGTACGGCCAAGTAGAGTTGGCCGCAAAGTATTCCCAGCGGGACTGTAAACTAGACAACCTATTAGATGGTATTGAAGAGGAATACAATCAGTCAATTTGACTATGTAATTAAAAATGACATGTAAAATGCCTTCTAGCCGGATTGTAGATCGTTTGACGTAGCGGGCCCTTTCACTTCAACCTCAGGACCCTATAGTCCGGAGTGTGTCCGAATACCCTCGCGGTTATGTAAGAACCGGGGCATGCGTGGAGACCAGGCGTAGGGGTCATTAGTGCTCTATCAGACAAGTGCCCAACTAGTTATGTTATATTACATGGTTAGTAAGAAACATCTTCCAGGGAGAATAGTTCCGTTAGGGGTTCCTTTCCCTGGGAGGCATGCCCTAAAGTGCATGTCCGGACTGCGAAAAAAGCAGAAAAACATCTGGGGGTAGATAAATGAATAAATAAGAAATCGTCTTTTAGTTCACCGACCGAATATTCCCTTAAGAACGCTAGCTTTCGGCTTCACCCAGTCTGAGGTACACGTCCGGCTGACCCGGCGGTAACAATCGCAGAGGTGCTCCCTTTACCACCTAGCCGAACAATCGGGAACGTAGGGGTAAGCACAGGAGCCAGGCAACCCAGCTTGGCCAAAACTTAAGTCATATCGATGCATATAATGGTGAATAAAAGGTACATGCGGAAGTGTGACACATGTGTTGGGCATAAAGCCCGTAGAAATATGCTTCTGTTAAAGAAGCCCCCAGGTATACTGAGCGCGACAACGCGTCAACTGTGTGCGAACAATGCACAAATGAGCCTTCAACGGCTTCAGAAAAAGGAGGGAGAAGGAGAGAAATAAAAGACAGTTAAAGTATAAAATATAGACGGAGGAAGGAGACGAACCCCGAGTCCGGCGCTAGGCGTAAAATCTTTGGAGACGGGCTGCATTCCATGGGTTTGGCTCCAGTCGGTTATCCGATGTGTTTCGGAGACGGTACGCGCCGCCGGTCAGGACTTGGTCGATGATGAAGGGACCCTCCCATTTGGGCTTGAGTTTGTCCTTTTTCTTGTCCGGTAGGCGTAGAACTAATTCGCCAACATTGTAAGCTTTGGCCCGTACTTCTCTACTTTGGTATCTTCGAGCCTGCTGTTGATAGAATGCGGAACGAGCTTTACCCATGTCGCGCTTCTCCTCCAAGGCGTCCAAACTGTCCTGCCGATCGAGCTCAGCTTCTCTTTCTTCGTACATGCGCACGCGAGGTGAGTCATGAATTATGTCGTAGGGCAAAACTGCCTCTGCGCCGTACACCATAAAAAATGGTGTGAATCCGGTAGTGCGATTCGGTGTGGTCCGTAGCCCCCATAGTACGGAGTCGAGCTCCTCTACCCAGTGCGTATTAGATTCCTTGAGGGACCGCACTAGTCTGGGTTTAATGCCGCTCATGATTAGACCGTTTCCTTGCTCGACTTGACCGTTAGTTTGAGGGTGATAAACTGAAGTGTAGTCGAGCTTGATGCCCATGTTTTTGCACCAGAGTTTGACCTCGTCGGCCGTAAAGTTTGTGCCATTATCAGTGATGATGCTGTGGGGGACGCCGTAACGGTTTACTACCCCTGATATGAAGTCTATCACCGGTCCGGATTCGGCCGTCTTAACAGGCTTTGCCTCTATCCATTTGGTGAATTTATCCACCATGACCAGTAGGTATTTTTTCTTGTGGGTTCCTCCTTTAAGGGGTCCGACCATATCAAGCCCCCAGACCGCGAACGTCTAGGTGATGGTATAGTTTTGAGGGCGGTGGGTGGCGTGTGGCTTTGATTAGCAAATAGTTGGCATCCTACACATCGTTGGACCAAGTCCTGAGCATCTGCCCGGGCCGTCGGCCAATAAAATCCTGTACGGAAGGCCTTGCCTACAAGGGCCCGGGCTGCGGCGTGGTGCCCGCCGAGTCCGGCATGAATTTCAGCCAGAAGATTTCGCCCTTCCTCTTCGAAGATACACCTTTGAAGGACTCCAGTTGTGCTTTTCTTATAAAGCTCTCCCTTGTGGACTTTATAGGCTTTAGATCGCCGCACTATGCAGCGGGCCTCGTTTTGGTCCTCGGGAAGTTCCTGCCTAATTAGGTAGGCTAGGAATGGTTCTGTCCACAGGGCAATGACTGCCATTATTGTGTGGGCTGACGGTGTTATTTCGTTGGCGGAGCCACCAACTGTGTCAGAATGTTCGGTGAGGGGTAGTGTGGTTGGGTCCGGGCTATTATTTCCGAACTCTCCCTCCCATGATACGGATGGCTTGAAAAGCCTCTCTAGGAAGATGTTGGGAGGGACGGCATCGTGCTTTGCACCAATGCGTGCCAACATGTCTGCTGCCTGGTTGTTCTCCCGGGCTATATGGTGAAATTCGAGCCCCTCAAACCGAGCTGACATTTTTAAGACGGCGTTGCGATAAGCTGCCATTTTCGGATCCTTGGCATCAAAGTCTCCATTTATTTGGGATATCGCGAGGTTTGAATCCCCGCGGACCTCTAGGCGTTGAATGCCCATGGAGACTGCCATCTAGAGACCATGTAGAAGGGCCTCGTATTCAGCTGCATTGTTGGAGTCCGTGTACATTATCTGAAGTACGTATTGGACTGTATCTCTGGTTGGGGATGTCAGAACGACGCCAGCCCCCAGGCCGGCCAACATTTTGGAGCCGTCGAAGTGCATGATCCAGTTGGAATATGCGCCATACTCTTTAGGGAGCTCGGCTTCAGTCCATTCGGCGATGAAGTCGGCCAAAACCTGCGACTTAATAGCTTGTCATGGCTTGTAAGTTATGTCGAACGGGAGGAGCTCGATGGCCCATTTGGCAATCCGGACCGTTGCGTCGCGGTTGTTTATAATGTCATTAAGAGGTACTTCGGAGGCTACTGTTATCGAACACTCTTGGAAATAGTGTCGCAGCTTCTGGGATGCCATGAACACCGCGTATGCTATCTTTTGATAATGCGAGTACCGTGACTTGCATGGAGTTAGGACAGTGGACACGTAGTAAACTGGTTTTTGGAGAGGGAACTTGTGTCCGTCCGTTTCTCGTTCGACAACAAGCACCGCGCTTACAACTTGATGGGTTGCCGCGATGTATAATAGCATTGGTTCGCCCGTGTTGGGCGTGGCCAGGACCGGATTTGTTGCCAATATGGCTTTGATTTCTTCGAGTCTGGCCGTGGCGGCATCCGTCCACTCGAAGTGTTCGGTGCACCACAGGAGGCGATAAAGGGGTAATGCCTTTTCTCCTAAGCGGGAGATAAAGCGGCTTAGAGCCGCCACGCATCCAGTCAATTTTTGTATTTGCTTGAGGTCTTTTTGGGATATCCAATTGTGACAGAGCTCGGATCTTGGCTGGGTTTGCTTCAATTCCTCTACGGATACGATGAAGCCCAAGAGCTTTCCGGCTGGTACGCCGAAAACGCATTTTTCCGGGTTGAGCTTAATTTCATATGCTCGAAGATTGTTGAATGTGAGCCTCAAGTCGTCTACTAGAGTTTCGACATGCTTGGATTTGACGACCACATCATCTACGTATGCCTCCACTGTTTTGCCGATCTGGTTTGCCAGACATGTCTGAATCATGCGTTGATATGTTGCGCCGACGTTTTTGAGCCTGAAGGGCATTGTGTTGAAGCAGAATGTGTCGTATGGAGTAATGAATGCCGTTGCAGCTTGATCTGGCTCTGCCATCTTAATTTGGTGGTAGCCGGAGTATGCGTCGAGGAAGCACAATGAATCGTGTCCTGCGGTAGCATCGATAATTTGATCGATGCGGGGGAGGGGAAAGGGATCCTTTGGGCAAGCCTGGTTAAGGTCCTTGAAATCGACACATAGGCGCCAGGATTTGTCCTTCTTTCGTACCATTGCTAGGTTTGCTAGCCAGTCCGGATGTTTTATATCTCTAATAAATCCGGCCTCCAATAGTTTGGCTAGTTCCTCTCCCATGGCCTGTCTCTTGGGTTCAGAGAAGCACCGAAGAGTTTGTTTGACTGGCTTGAATCCTTTTAGGATATTTAGGCTATGCTCGGCCAGCCGGCGTGGGATTCCTGGCATGTCTGAAGGGTGCCAGGCAAAGATGTCCCAATTTTCCCATAGGAATTCTTGTAGTGCGCTGTCGGTGTCAAAACCGACGGATCTCGGGTAGGGGGTCCCGAACTGTGCGTCTAGGCAGATGGTAACAGGAGACAAGGGACACGATGTTTTACCCAGGTTCGGGCCCTCTTGATGGAGGTAAAACCCTACGTCCTGCTTGATTGATATTGATGATGTGGGTATTACAAGAGTAGATCTACCATGAGATCAAGGAGGCTAAACCCTAGAAGCTAGCCTATGGTATGATTGTTGTTCTGTCCTACGGACTAAAACCATCCGGTTTATATAGACACCGGAGAGGGCTAGGGTTACACAGAGTAGGTTACAATGGTAGGAGATCTACATATCCGTATCGCCAAGCTTGCCTTCCACGCCAAGGAAAGTCCCATCCGGACACGGGACGAAGTCTTCAATCTTGTATCTTCATAGTCTTGGAGTCCGGCCGATGATGATAGTTCGGCTATCCGGACACCCCCTAGTCCGGGACTCCCTCATGCGGCGTCTACATCGGGGTTTAATTGTGCCCCGATGGAGGCTGTTTTTGTAGGGTCCGTTGGATGGACTTGGAATTTGACTATTTCATCCGCCGGTTTAAAAGAGGTGGACTTGGATCTCTTATCGAGTATGACATCGTCCCTGTTCACCGTGGAGCGCAACGCAGTGAGTTCCTCGGCCGCTAGGGCTTCGGATAGTGCCTCAAGGGCAAGTGCGGCTGTTTTATTTTCGGCGCGGAGTGCTATGTCCAGGTCACTAGCAAGAGTGATGATTCCGTTGGGTCCGGGCATTTTGAGCTTCATGTACCCGTAATGGGGTATAGCTTGAAAAATTGTGAATGCCTCTCGCCCTAATAGAGCGTGGTATCCGCTGCTGAACGGGGCCACTTGGAATGTGACCTCCTCGGACCTGTAATTATCCGGCGTGCCGAACACCACCTCCAGTGTGATTTTTCCTGTACAACATGCTTCCCTACTGGGGATTATTCCTCTAAAGGTTATGCTAATTCGCTCAATGCGGCTCTAGTCTATTTCCATTTTTCGAAGGGTTTCCTCGTAAATGAGGTTTAATCCGCTACCGCCATCCATGAGTACCTTGGTAAGGCGAAAGCCGTCCACTATTGGACTAAGGACCAATGCGGCTGGTGCTCGGGCTGTTCGGAATTTAGGTTCATCACTGGCATTAAAGGTAATAGCCGTGTCACTCCATGGATTTATTGTTGCTACCTAGTGGACTTCGGCGAGGATGCGAAGTGTTCATTTCTGCATTATTTGATGCGAAAGTTTCGAAGACTGTTAATACCGTACTGGTATTGCTGGGCTAGTGCTCTGGAGCTAGAAGCTCGCCGCCACTTTTGGCCACTTGCCGTAGTATCCAACATGCTCTAAGGCTATGAGTTGGCGTGGTGCCCTCTGTACTGTGAATTTTGCAAGGTCCATTGAGCCATCCCTCCGGTACGGTTCCATGCCCTTTAAAGGGTTTTTGCTTTTTGGTATTTAACCCAGGTGCCTGGTAATGATGCACCCTTTTACTTTGGACTGGGGTTGTGTTCAAGGCCGGATTATCCCAAAATTTGATTTCGGTTTTCCAGGCGCTCTCCATCGCATAATACTTTCGTACTATGGACACCAAGTCGGCAAAGTGTGTAATTTCACGATGACTTACGGCATTGAGGATTCCTTTGTCCGTGCAATTAATGCAGAAGAATGAAATTGCGTCCTCTTCACGGTAGTCCTTTATCCTGTTCATGACCAGGAGGAATCTGGCCCAGTAATGATGTACTGTTTCAGTGGGCTCTTGCCGAATTTGGGATAGATTTCTTATGTTTGGGTGGGCGGGTGGAGTTAAATTCCGAACTCCGTCCAATCTAAGACTCAGGGGCCAAGAAGCTTTCGAACTTGGAAGCTTGGGATCTTGGACGTTGTCTGATGAATCTGGCCCGCCGCCTGACTTTAAGTTCAGGGCTTGAGTGGTGTTCTCCCCTCCGCGAGAATCCGGCATGGAGGGGTCAGGAATCCGGACATAGCTAGTCCTTAGGATAGAAGAAGGGTCGCCGTATTGTTCCTCTACCACAGCGACGTGGTGGGTAGCCTGGGTAGAGTTAATCTCTCTCAGATCGGTTTTAGGCCCAATCTGGTCGTAATCTGTAGCGACTCCCATGGCAGCGATGCGATCCAGGAGCTCGTTTAAGGAGGAGAGCTCCATCAGATCTAACTGCTCGGTGAGTTTCGAGTTGATGTGAAGATTGCTTTTGATGACCCGAGAAGTCATCGTCGGTGCGGCGGCCGAACAGGCGGTCATAAGAAAACCACCTAGCCGGAGAGTTTGGCCGATGGCCAAAGCTCCTTTGGCAACAGTGCCGTCTTTAAAGACGGGATGAGGCATCCTTCCTGATGGCGACGGCACAGAGGAACTCTCAATGAAAGCACCAATGTCGGTGTCAAAACCGGCGGATCTCGGGTAGGGGTTCCCGAACTGTGCGTCTAGGCGGATGGTAACAGGAGACAAGGGACACGATGTTTTTACCCAGGTTCGGGCCCTCTCGATGGAGGTAAAACCCTACTCCTGCTTGATTAGTATTGATGATATGGGTAGTACAAGAGTAGATCTACCACGAGATCAAAGAGGCTAAACCCTAGAAGCTAGCCTATGGTATGATTGTTGTTCGTCCTACGGACTAAAACCCTCCGGTTTATATAGACACCGGAGAGGGTTAGGGTTACACAGAGTCGATTACAATGGTAGGAGATCTACATATCCGTATCGCCAAGCTTGCCTTCCACGCCAAGGAAAGTCCCATCCGGACACGGGACGAAGTCTTCAATCTTGTATCTGCATAGTCCAGGAGTCCGGCCAATGGTGATAGTTCGGCTATCCGGACACGCCCTAGTCCAGGACTCCCTCAGTAACAAAGGCCATGGCCATGGCTTCACCATCTTCATCATCATCCTCATCCTCATTGTACTCTTCTTGTGCCACCAACCCTTTGGTTGGAGTCTTCTTGGTGAAGTTGTTCTTGTTAGGGAAGGACTTCGCTTTGTCTTTTCGGATGAGCTTGCCACCATTGTCTTCCCGCTTCTCGTAAGGGTACTCTGCAACAAAATGGCTCACATTGCCACAATTGTAACATGTTCTCACACATTGCTTGCCCTTGAAGCCACTTGAGTTGTTCTTGTTGAAATTGGGCCTTGAGTTCTTCTTGCTCCAAAATTGCCTTGAAGCGAGAGCCATGTGCTCATGATAATCATATTTCATGTCTTCGGGGTTGCTCTCCTCATCTTCTTATTCATCCTCCTCTTCCACACTAGCCTTGGCCTTCAAGGCAAGGTTGGTCTTCTTTTCTCTTTGAGAACACAACACCGCATTATCAGTGGTCTTGTCCAAGATCCTCATCGCCACAAACTCATCCAACACTTCACTTGAGGTCAAGGTGTGAAAGTCTGGCCTTTGACGGATGAAGGAGGACATGGCCTTGTGGTAAGGCATCATGGCCTTGAGGAACTTGTGCTTGATCCAATTGCCATCCGTGTCCTTGCTCCCATGATCTCGGACTGAGACCGCGAGAGTGGTTAATCTCCGGTAAAGCTCGTGAGGTTCTTCATCTTCATTCATTGCAAACTCATCGGTTTCATCTTGCACCACTTCATAGTTGGAGCGTTGAATGCTTGCGCTTCCCTTGTAAATGGAAACAACATGGTGCCATGCTTCCTTGGCCACGGTGAATGGTCGGAGATGTGCAAATCTTCGGATGGAATTGCATCTTGGATGATGAAGAGAGCATTCTCGTTGAATTGATGGTCCGAGGCTTCTCTAGGACTGAAGTTGCTTGGGTCATGCGGATAGAAACCTTGCTCAATGATTCTCCAAAGATTAGTATTAACATGATTTAAATGACGTTTAAAGCGATAGACCCAAGAGTCAAAATCCTCATTTTTCACAATCTTAGGAGGAGGACCAACATGATTCAAATGAGTGGAGGGAACCGGTCCTCCATAAGTAGGTGGAGGTTCAACATGGGCAAAGATGCCGCTACCATTTCTACCACTAGATAAAGGAACTTTATCACTAGAAGCTTCCCCCTTATTGGAGTTAACATCCGCCACATTGTTAGTGGGAGCGACCACGTCCAAAGGTGCGGTGGATAATTTAAGACCATCAAGAAACTCTTTGAACATGCCATTGACCTCGGTCGTCATGGAGGTTTTCAATGTGTCCAAAGCCACATTGAATTCCTCATGTGAGACCGGGGATCCCCCATCGGCCGTAGACGAAGAAGGATTCACACCGGGGTGCTCCTCCTCACCGTCTATGATGCCAACCATACTCTTAGGACGGTAAAGCCCTTAATTAAGAGACGAGACTCTGATACCAATTGAAAGGATCGATATAGTTGACTAGGGGGGTAGGGTGAATAGGTAACTAACAATTTTTAACTTTTCTTTACCAAATTAAACTTTGCATCAAAGTAGGTTGTCTAGATATGCAACTAGGTGAGCAACCTATATGATGCAACAACAATAAGCACACAAAGAAAGCAAAGGATATAACACAATTTAGCTTGCACAAGTAAAGGTGAGAGATAACCAAAAGTGGAACCGATGGAGACGAGGATGTGTTACCAAAGTTCCTTCCCTTTGAGGGGAAGTACGTCTCCGTTGGAGCGGTGTGGAGGCACAATGCTCCCCAAAAATCCAGTAGGGCCACCGTATTCTCCTCACGCCCTCACACTATGCGAGATGCCGTGATTCCACTATAGGTGCCCTTGAAGGCGGCGACCGAACCTTTACAAACAAGGTTGGGGCAATCTCCACAACTTAATTGGAGGCTCCCAACGACACCACAAAGCTTCACCACAATGGACTATGGCTCCGCGGTGACCTCAACCATCTAGGGTGCTCAAACACCCAAGAGTAACAAGATCCGCAAGGGATTAGTGGGGGGAATCAAATTTCTCTTGGTGGAAGTGTAGATCTAGGCCTCCTCAACCAATCCCTAGAGAATCAACAAGTTTTATTGGCTAGGGAGAGAGATCGGGCGAAAATGGAGCTTAGAGCATCAATGGAGCTTGAGGAGGAAGAGGTAGGTTGATAACCCACAAGTATAGGGGATCGCAATAGTTTTTGAGGGTAGTGTATTCAACCCAAATTTATTGATTCGACACAAGGGGAGCCAAAGAATATTCTCTAGTATTAGCAGTTGAGTTGTCAATTCAACCACTCCTGGATAACTTAGTATTTGCAGCAAAGTATTTAGTAGCAAAGTAGTATGATAGTAAAGGCAATAGTGGTAAAAGTAACGATATCAGTTTTGTAGTAATTGTAACAATAGCAACGGTAAAGTAACACTACGAAAAAATACACTTCCGTGATGATACGTGTTTGTCATAGTAGGTCGCGTTTTTTGTCATGCATGTACATCCATGATGATTTTATGACAGAATCAAGATAGCCATACCTGTGCTGTCGTAGAAGTGTTCCATGACATTACCAAAATTATCATCACGGAAGTGTCCACTTCCATGACGATAAATGACGCGTCACAGAAGTGCTTTCGTCAAGGGTGACCGACACGTGGCATCCACCATAACGGAATGCCGTTAATCTATCGGGTCGGGTTTTGGATCCGATAACCCATTAACAGCACCGACCAATGGGGATTTTCCACATGTAAAATCATCATTGGCTGGAGGAAACACGTGTCGGCTCATCGTTGGGACAGATGTCATCCACTCATTGGACAGAAGGCGCCTATGATACGTCGACACGTGGCATGGCCCATCAAGTTTAAATGGGCCGGCCCAACTAAAGGCCCACAAGATTTTGCGGATCATAATGGGCCGACCCAGCTAAAGGCCCACGAGATTTTGCGGACCATAATGGGCTGGCCCAGCTGAAGGCCCACAAGATTTCGCGGGCCATAATAGGCCGGCCCAGGTAAAGGCCCACAAGATTTTTGTGTGCCATAATGGGCCGGCCTAGGTAAAGGCCCACAAAATTCTTGCGGATCATAATGGGCCGGCCCAGCTAAAGGCCCACGAGATTTCGCCGACATTAATGGGTCGGCCCAGCTGTAGGCCCACAAGATTTTGAGGACCCTAGTAGGCCGGCCCATTAACTGGCTGCCATGTTTTGGGCCAAATGCTGGCCCATATTTGATCCGGTCCATTAATGGCCTGCCACTTTCCGGACCTAATAATGGCCCATATAAGATCCGGCCCGTTAAAAGCCTCCCACTTTCTGGGCCAAATCACGGCCCAGATCAGGTCCGACCCTTTAAGAGGCTTTGGGCTCAATTATGGCCCATATCAGATTCGACCCGTTGACTGGATGCTATGCTTTTGGGCCCACTTTCTAAAGGCCCATTTAGTAATTCGGCCTGATATTAGTTTCGGCCTATTAAGGGCCCATTTAACATTTCGGCCCTATATTAATTTCAGCCTGTTAAAAGCCCGTCATATAGTTGGGCCTAACTACGGCCCTGTTTGCATCCGGCCTGCTCGCAGCCGATATCTGATTGGGCCAAACAAGGACCGAGACAACTTTGGCATGTTAAAAGCCCGTGAATTGATTCACACAATCATGGGTCGGGGTCCAATTCGGGCTGCTGCCGGCCCGTGAGCTATTCGGCACGTTTCAGGCCCAACCTACTTCTTAGCCTCCTAAAAGCCCATTGAGTTTTCTTGCGAAAAGAGGGCCGGGGGTTACTCGGCCTATTAAAGGCCCGAATCTACTAGTGGGCCAGTTTGACAGGGCCCATGATGCGGATCATACATCGTGATTGCATGACGGCCCGATTATGTACCGTAATTTTACGGTCTGGCCGGTTTACTGCGAAGACAGGATATATATACAGTAAAATAACTACGGCATCGTGAATAAGAAAAAACCTAGACTACACAATAAAGAAATTATGGCATATTACATCCACTGGGCATCAAAGTTCGCCACTATGATAATAAAGCACAAGCAGACAGCAGATTACATACACTGGGCATCAAAGATCGCCACCAGTGCAAATAAACACGCCGACAAAATAATATACAAAACCGACAACACTTTAATAGAGTTCAAGAAAGGTTAGCCCTGCTGGGCAGCTGCAGCGCAAGCAGCTGAGCAAGATGATGAGACTGCGCTTGTTCAACACTTATATCTTCTGCACTCTGAAAGATAAACAAGCAGATAGATGACAGGTTTTGCACATAAAAGTATCAGTGCTGACAATTCATCACATTTCTTACTGATGAATAAAGTGACATTGTTTAAAATTGCATTGACACAATATGGTATTGTTCAGGTCAAGACATGGCAAGAAATGACATTGTGAAGGAGTTGGCAGCTTCACGACACCACTGGATTACAGATCAAGAACTCATAAGTATCAATGGTTAGTGCGCTGTCAATTTATCCCATTTCAGATTGGCAAATAAAGAGACGGTTTAAATAATAGTAGAATGATATGACATTGTTCATAGTTAAGACATTGTAGAATATGGCATTGTGCTGTAGTGGGTAGGTTCACCACACCACTGGATTACGGATGAAGAACAGAAGCATACATGCAGTGCAAAAGAAGATCACTTGCTCTGTATAGTTTAATTTACATGGTATGAAGAAGGAACTTGGTTGTACAACTGAAAACTTAAATTGAGGACAAACTATTGTTTATGAACTACATAATAAACTTTAAACATGCAATTTGATGCAAACACCAAAAATAAACAGCTGTTGCAGTCATGCCTAACCAAATATACACAACAAAGTTTGAAGGCTTGAGAAGGACAAACTTACATTACTGGTGAAGACAGGCTCTATAAAGCCCTTGTCCATGTTGATGGGGGGGCAATTCAAGAAGTTTAGCACAAAATCTTCTTCATAAGCATTGCCTTTATTCTACATTTTGTTAAGAGTAAATATAGATGTGATAATATATGAAAAATGGAGAATATTTAAGATAAGATGAAGAGTGATGCTAAATAACCAAGTAGCTATAAATGTATGTGCAGCGATACAGGCAAAAGGCACAACCAAGAGCAATGCACAGCTAAACTTCTTCAGTACCAACCTTATGGTAAGAGTACATATAGATCTAATGTGTAGAAAATGGAGGGCAAAGGAAAATAAGCTGTAGAGTGATGGTACATGAACAACTACCTGTCAATATAAGTACACTGATAAAGGACAGCATGTACTTACAAGAACAATGCAGAGCTAAAAAAATTCATTGGCATTGGATATATTCTACACTAATGTAACCATTCATACAGATCACATAATTTGGAGCAAACAATTGATAAGCAAGCTATCATGCATACTGCTGTCACATAATGAACCAGGTATGTATGCAAGTACAGTGATACATGACAACAGGTACTAACAAGAGCAAAGCAGCGGGCAGCATATTTGTGATATCATGTCGTTCTTTTCAAACCGGCATTCTTCTTCGAGCAGATTTCCTGCAAAAAAGATCCGTAAGGCACATGCGGAAAAGTAGAAGTTCAAATTGCCATGTGATTTCATAGACAGTACCTCATCCTGGGAACGAGACCAGTGCATAACAAGGTTTTTCCATTCAATGTCTTCTAAATTTAGCACAGGAGACTTCACCGGAAATTCGTTTATAGACTTGCCATCAAAGTGTGATTTCCTCAGGTAACACCTATACTGCTGCAATGCTTCCTTGAAAAGCACAAGCAAGCTTTGCTCGTCATGACTATCCAGATTGACCCTCGCCTAGTTACAACAATGTAATGTAAATCATTGATGTGTTCGATCAGCAGAAAACAGGAAAATAATAACCATGAATAATAGCACTTATACGTAAGTTGGACAGGAAGATGTGAAAATGGTGTTTGTCTTCACTATAATCTTCCCATGATGGGAATTTATGCACGTAGTCCCTAACAACATTGAAAGCATTGTATTTCAATCTGGGAATAAATGGAATGGGGTTCCAATCTACAGGAATTGGCCATCTCTGTAGTTGAGATAGGTCTTCGGCCGGTGGACTTGCTGTACTTTTTGCTGGAGTGGGATTTTTCTGTGGTACGGCTGGTGCTATGGCAAATGAAATCGGTATACCTTTTTGCTGGAGTGCAGGTCCTGTGTGGTGTGGCTAGTGGTGTGGCCAGTGAAGTATGGGTACAGTCTGCTGGAGTCGGTCCAATGTTTTGTGTCACTGGTGGTACAACCAATATAAGTGGGGCGTCGTCTGATTTCTCTGGCACCACCACGTTTTTCAAGGACTTTGCTGGTGCTCCTTCAGGTTCGGCAATCACCCTCTTCCTTTTTGATGTCTGATGCACAAGAACAGCATTTGAGTGGAAAAACATGGTATGACGACAGATGGAATATGTATTGATAATGGATGGGCATGGCATCTCGAGTTATATGATGAGTAAACTAAGCAGATGGCGGTGCAACAAAGTAGAAGAAATGCAAGACAACATATGCAAGATACGTGCAATCAATAAAACCTTGCCAAATTAGAACATGCACCTTGATGGGTGAATAGGGCAGGCCATCTGCCTTTGATTCCTCGAGGTTAGAATAGTCATTAGGATGATATTCTGAACAAGAATCAACAGGTGGGGAGCGTACGAGTTTCATTGCTTCCAGAATGGCACTCAATGCCTTGGTGCCAATTTTGTAAGTCATTGCAGTGTTCCACAATATTCTTCTGATGCACAGATTCTGATATTCACTGTAATTGCGTATAATATCTGAGAACCATGAAAACATAAATAGTTGTGAGATTAACTTTGTAATGAAGATGATATTCTAATATAGGGGCGCCCCTGTAAACACTTATGTGCTATCACTGGATTCTGATGAGAGAGCTCATGTGTGCTGTAATATGGTGCGTGCATTTATATAATCTGGCACAAGTACACAAAAAATAGGCTCCAGAAGTAAGGATAGGTTCATAATATACTGTATAGAGAGTTTATTGCCAAACCATGATAACAAGAGCACACAGCAACTAGGAAGATCATAGTGTACATAATAGGGGTACACCATAACCACGATATATAAATCGGGGAAGTGGAACTGGCTTGAAAATACGGTGTTGTATTGCCGCTAGTAATTGAAAGCCTATCGATCACGTGAAGACCAACTCTATCGAACATGGTAAATAAGAGCAAGCAGATTTTGGATAATAAAATGTTGGTTGCCCAGTGCCCACACATGATGAACTAGAGCGCATTAAAAATGCAACTCCCAGCTGTCTCTCGACCATTTCAGGCGGTTGGATGAAGATCCTACGTCTCCTAACCCTTCTTCTTCCTTGTCTTTGATTTTTCCCATACGGCTGGGACCCACGAGGTCCATGGTCGCACGCAAGGAAAGTTCCTCCTTATTAAGCTGAAAAAATGTTTCCTCCACCTGACAGCTGGGACCCACCGGCTGTATCTTCGCACGGAAGGAAGTGCCTCCTTGTTTTGCAAAAAAAAATTATTCATCTCGTTGACAGCTGGGACCCGTCAGATTTGGTGACTGACTTGTGGGCCTACTAAGCGGACGTGTACGCACGGCTTTGTCAACTTAATCAACAAATGATTCTAGCAGCTGGACCGTTGGATGTTAATCCAACAGCCGTGCTCCTTCTTCAAGCTCTGTTCTTGCTCCTATCTCTCGTGGGCGGCACCGTGGCTATGCTGCCGCGCACCCAAACCAGTGAAGTTTCCCACTCCTCTCCATCTGCGACTCCACTGCCCCGTCTTCCCCATCTCCATGTCATTCCAGTCTGGGTGCGCTCGGCACGGTGTGGTCAACGTGGTCAACAACCGAGAGTCATCGGAAGATGACTGTACGTGAGAGGCTGACAGTGGGGACGCACCACACCCATGGACGCATGCATGCAACGGAACGCGGCGAGGTCAACGTGGTCAAGGAACGACTTCCATCGGAAGTATACTATACGTGGAGAGTCTCAGCTGGGTCCACGACCGCAGCAAGTAAGTGCCTCCTTATTATGCGGAAAATAATGATTCCTCCAACTGACAGCAGGGACCCACTGGATGGGCCACCGTATTTTGCAAAAAAGACGTTTGCCCCCTGACTGCTGGGACCCACCTAACGGGCCACCGTATTTTGCAAAAAAAATGTCCCCCCCCTCCGATGTCAGCTCGGACCCACCGGAAGTGCCTCCTTATTACGCACAAAAAAATGAATACTCCCCCTGCTAGCTGGGACCCACCTTGGTGGGAGGCTGAGTTGTGGGCCTACTAAGTTGACGGGGACTAAGGGCTTTGTCAACTTAGTCAATATGAACGATTCTAGCTCCAGTGACCGTATGATGTCCATCCAACGGCCGTAGTGCTTCTTCAACCTCTGGTCTTCTTGATCCAGCCTCCCAAACCAGCGCCGATCGTGCCTCATGCTCCTACCTCCCATGGCCGGCTGTGCTGCCGCGGAGGCCTCATCGCCCCCTACTATTCCCACCGCTGGCCAGGCCCTGCGGCGACGGCAGCCTCACACCGCAGCCGAACTAGTGAACCCTCGTACTCCTCTCCGCGCGGGCTTCCATTGCCGCATCTTCCCCGGCTCCACGTCGTCCCCTTCCTAGGCCTCGCCGTCGTCCACCACCGTGGTGCTCTCCACGCGGCGTGGTCAACGTGGTCAAGGAATGACTTCCATCAGAAGAGTATTGTACGTGGAGAGGCTGACAGCTGGGTCCACGGCCATAGCCCAGTTTTTTTGTGATTTGCCAAGTAAGTCGCTTTGTCAGGCCTGTTGGGCTGCAAATCTTTCAAGACGAGGAGAGCTTTCATTCGGCTGGCCGAGAAAATGGCCCATCAGTAATGAGAAATGGGATGCACATTTTTAAAACACATAACACCAGCAATTAGTTTCAAATATCTTTTTTTTCATTTCGAGATTTTAAATTACATTAATTTTTATGCGTGGAGAATTTGTTGGATTTTATATTGATATACATTTATTTTTAAAATCAGTTTGAATGTGAGTCGAAATTTCGGGATTAAAAACAGTTCGGACCGCACTGAAATATGCAAAATTTCGTATAATTTTTTAACCGTGGCCACAATATGGGTTGTAATGCTAACAAAAAGAATATGGGCTCCAAAAAAAACCTTAAGAATTAGCAAATGGGCTGTAAATTATTAGAAATAATGGCAGATGGGCTGTATGCTGTTTTCCACAGATTTGAGGCTTTCCTAAAAAAAGGTTGACGCACAAGCAGTGACTGTTGGATGGCCATCCAACAGCCGTCGTGCTTCTTCAATCTCTGCTCTTCCTGCTCCAGCCGCTCAAACAAGCGCCGGCGGGACTGCCTGCTCCCTCCTCCCCGCGGCCGGCTCTACTGCCGCGTAGGCCTCACCGCCCCACCGTACTCCCATCGATGGTCTAGCCATACCTCTACTCACTCACACCTGTTGTTATTCTTCGGTGATGGCAGACGAACCAGTAAACCCTCGTATAGTCGTACTCCCCTCCGCGTGGGAAACAACTGCCGAGTCTTCCCTGCCTCCGTGTCGTTCCCTTCCTAGGCCTCGCCGTCATCCACCGCCCTGGTGCTCTCGGCGCGGCCTGGTCAACATGGTCAACGACCGACATGCATCTGAAGTGGACTATACGTGGAGAGGCCGACAGCTGGGTCCACGGCCGCACGCAAGGAAATGCCTCCTTATTACGCGCAAAATAATGATTCCTCCACCTGACATCAGGGACCCACTGAAAGGGCCTCTGTATTTCACGAAAAAAATGTTACCGCCGCTGATAGCTCAGACCCACCAGCTATATCTTTGCACGCAAGGAAGTGCCTCCTTATTACGCACAAAAAAATGAATACTCCGCCTGTTAGCTGGGACCCAGTATAGTGGCAGGCTGACTTGTGGGCCTACTAAGTTGACGGGGACGGAGGGCTTTGTCAACTTAGTCAATATGCACGATTCTAGCTCTAGTGACCGTACGATGTCCATCCAACGGCCGTAGTGCTTCTTCAACCTCTGGTCTTGTTGCTCCAGCCGCCCAAACCAGCGCTGGTCGTGCCTCGTGCTCCTGCCTCCCTTGGCCGGCTGCGATGCGGCAGAGGCCACACCGCCCCCTACTACTCCCACCGCTGCCCAGGCCATCCCTCAACTCACCCACACCCCCTGTTATTCTGCGGCGACGGCAGCCTCACACCACAGTGAACCAGTGAACGCTCGTACTCCTCTATGAGTGGGCATCCACTGCCGCGTGTTCCCTGGCTCCGAGTCGTCTCCTTCCTAGGCCTCGCCGTCGTCCACCTCCCTGGTGCTCTCGGTGCGGCGTGGTCAACATGGTCAAGGAACGGCTTCCATCGGACGTGGACTGTACGTGGAGAGGCTGACAGCTTGGTCCATGGCTGCAGCAAGGAAGTGCCTCCTTATTACGTGCAAAATAATTATTCCTGCACCTGACAGCGGGGACCCACCGGATGGGCCACCGTATTTCGTGAAAAAATTATTCGCCCCCATGACTGCTGAGACCCACCAGCTGCATCTTCGCACGCAAGGAAGTGCGTCCGGGCAAAAAAAAACGATTCGCCCCCCTGACTGCTGGGACCCAACAGCTACATCTTCGCACACAAGCAAGTGCGTCCGGGCAAAAAAACGATTCGCCCCCCTGACTGCTGGGACCCACCAGCTACATCTTCGCACACAAGGAAGTGCCTGACAGTCGGGACCCACCTGGTCGAAGCGTACGTAGCGTTGTCATTCTGGTCGCAAACGTGTACGTACATATATACTGGTCGATGTAGAGGCGCGCACTGTCGTAGTAGAGGGACGTACATGTCATAGTAGAGGCACGCACGTAGCGTGTACACGTATGTACAACGGCCAGGGTGCAAGAAAGAAAATACGGCCACGTATGTGTACGTATGGCCAGGGCTCGTGTACATGGCTGGGTCGGAACGGAGAAACAATGTCGTCGTCGTGCTCATCGGGAGGCAACGGAATGCGTCGTGTTCATCGGGAGGCAACGGAACGCATGGGAGCCAACCGGCTGGGTCAGAACGGAATGCCTGGTCGTGTTCATCGGGATGGCTTGGACGGAACAGGCGATGGAAACAAGGCCTGGCGTACTGCACAACGGAGGAAACGGACCTCCTACGTTCGGAACGGGGTCCTGTTGATCGGGAGGGGTGTGGCATACCGCAAAACGGAGGAAACGGACCTCCTACGGTCGAAACGGGGCTCCTGTTGATCGGGAGGGGTGTGGCGTACCGCAAAAAGGACGAAACGGACCTCCTACGGTCGAAACAGGGGTCCTGTTGATCGGGAGGGGTGTGGCGTACCGCAAAACGGACGAAACGGACCTCCTATGGTCGAAACGGGGGTCCTATTCATCGGGAGGGGTGTGGCGTTCCGCAAAACGGGACTCCACGAGATACTGTTCATCTCCACCGTCGACCTCCTCCAGCCTCCACGGGCTACCGTCGACCTCCTCCATGCTCCTGTTCATCCAGCCTCCACCGCGTGCTACTCCACCGGCTACTGTTCAACCACCCCTCCACGGGCACCCCTCCACCGTCTACTGTTCATCCAACCCTCCACACCACAGGGTCCTGTTCAACCACCCCTCCAGGGCCACCCCTCCACCGTCTACTGTTCATCCAGCCCTCCACACCACGGGGTCCTGTTCATCCAGAGGCAATGCCACCGCTCACTGTTCATCCACCCCCCCCCCCCCCCGCAACACTCACTGTTCATCCCAGAGGCAACATCGATCGGCTTCAGTTAGCAGCAGTAGCGAAGGAATCGCTCGATCGGGTTTAGTTAACAGCCATCGATCGATCGCTCGGGTTCAGTAACGCGTAGCCTGCAATGCAATCACTCGGGTTTAGTTAGAGCCCAACGCCTTGCTCGGGTTCAGTTAGAGCCAACGCCTCGCACACACGCGCGTACGTGTACGAGAGAAACACGTATCGCTTGCCCCCGACCTCCCACCATAACCGGCAACTCCCCGAAATTTTCCTCGCCCTCGCTTCTACCATAGTTTTTTCCGTCATGGATAGCCCAAAGAATTTCATGCAACTGCGTCTCCGGCCCGCCCAGGATGAAAAGCCCATTTTCTGTCATGATTTTTTTTCATAGAAGTAGGAGCCCACCACATCTATGATGATACCGGGTTTTGTCACGATTATCGTCATAGAAGTGTCATATGTATGACAACAAAAAATTTCGTTTGGCCCAAAATGTCACGGATGTGTCTTTTTTTTGTAGTGTAAATAAGCAAAGCACAATATGTGAAAAGCTCATAGGCATTGGATCAGTGATGGATAATTATGTCGGATGCGATTCCTCATGTAATAGTTATAACATAGGGTGACAGAGAACTAGCTCCAGTTCATCAATGTAATGCAGGCATGTATTCCGGATATAGTCATACGTGCTTATGGAAAAGAACTTGCATGGCATCTTTTGTCCTACCCTCCCGTGGAAGCGGGGTCCTAATGGAAACTAAGGGATATTAAGGCCTCCTTTTAATAGAGTACCGGACCAAAGCATTAACACATAGTGAATACATGAACTCCTCAAACTGCGGTCATCATCGAGAAGTATCCCGATTATTGTCACTTTGGGGTTGTCGGATCATAACACATAATAGGTGACTATAGACTTGCAAGATAGGATCAAGAACTCACATATATTCATGAAAACTTAATAGGTTCAGATCTGAAATCATGGCACTCGGGCACTAGTGACAAACATTAAGCATATCAAAGTCATAGCAACATCAATCTCAAAACATAGTGGATACTAGGGATCAAACCCTAACAAAACTAACTTGATTACATGGTAAATCTCGTCCAACCCATCACCGTCCATCAAGCCTATGATGGAATTACTCACGCACGGCGGTGAGCATCATGAAATTGGTGGTGAAGAATGGTTGATGATGACGACGACGACGAATCCCCCTCTCCGGAGCCCCGAACGGACTCCAGATCAGCCCTCCCGAGAGAGATTAGGGCTTGGCGGCAGCTCCGTATCGTAAAACGCGATGGAACTTTCTCTCTAACTTTTTTCTCCGCGAAAGCAAATATATAGAGTTGGAGTTGAGGTCGGTGGAGCTCCAGGGGGCCCACGAGGCAGGGGGCGCGCCCATGGGGAGGGGCGCGCCCCCACCCTCGTGGACAGGGTGTGGGCCCCTGGCCTTGATTCTTTCGCCAGTATTTTTATATTTTCTGAAAAGTTCCTCCGTGGACTTTCAGGTCATTCTGAGAACTTTTTATTTCTGCACAAA
This sequence comes from Triticum aestivum, assembly GCF_018294505.1. NCBI lineage: Eukaryota > Viridiplantae > Streptophyta > Magnoliopsida > Poales > Poaceae > Triticum > Triticum aestivum. The sequence goes on along the minus strand of NC_057807.1, from coordinate 474,146,055 downwards.
AATAACACCATTGCAGTTCTGCTGAAAACAACGTCAGTCTGGGTTAGTTTCAGTCAAATCATGCAAGTTAGGGTCCAAAACAAGGGCAAAAGTGTTTGAAAAAGTAGATACGTTGGAGACGTATCAACTCCCCCAAGCTTAAACATTTGCACGTCCTCAAGCAATTCAGTTGACAAACTGAAAGTGATAAAGAAAAACTTTTACAAACTCTGTTTGCTCTTATTGTTGTAAACATGTAAAGCCAGCATTCAATTTTTCAGCAAAGATTATGAACTAACCATATTCACAATAACACTTAGGTCTCATGTTTACTCATATCAATGACATAATCAACTAGCGAGCAATAATAATAAAACTAGGATGACAACACTTTCTCAAAATAATCATAATATGATATAACAAGATGGTATCTTGCTAGCCCTTTCTGAGACCGCAAAACATAAATGCAGAGCACCTTTAAAGATCAAGGACTGACTAGACATTGTAATTCATGGTAAAAGAGATCCAGTCAAGTCATACCCAATATAAACTAATAGTAATGCATGCAAATGACAGTGTGCTCTCCAACGGGTGCTTTTTAATAAGAGGGTGATGACTCAACATAAAAGTAAATAGATAGGCCCTTCGCAGAGGGAAGCAGGGATTTGTAGAGGTGCCATAGCTCGATTTTAAAATAGAGATGAATAACATTTTGAGCGGTATACTTTCACCGTCAACACAACAACTATGAGATCTCGATATCTTCCATGCTACATACATTATAGGTGGTTCCCAAACAAAATTGTAAAGTTTATACTCCCCCCACCAACAAGCATCTGTCAGCGTTCTGGGAACGGGGGTCCCCAGACTTGGCTGCCTGCGGCCTGCGGCGTGGCTCAAGGGGTGGCCCAGTACGACCCATGTTCATCAACTCAAGCTCAAGACCCTCGCGAGGGGCCAAGCCTAGCGGGGCGGACGACGCAAGGCTTCCTTAGGAACAACCTCGCTAGATAGGCTCGCGAGGAGGCAGAGAGATCAAGGCAGGGGTACCTCGCGAGGTGCTCGTGACGCAAGCCCTAACGATCGAGACCAGGCGGGCGCCGGCCTGCGTAGTGTCCTTGTTTCCCCTTTGGTGCAAAGGGGGCAAGGGTAGGCGTGGAGTTCCAAGGCATCAGGCAGAGGTTACCATTTCGGTGCAATGAGACCAAGACCAGCAGAGCGGCAGGACGGAGGTCACCGTGGAGCCCAAGACGACATCATCGCCAGTGCCTTTGGCAGCCGAAGACCAACTTTAGTCAGGATTACTTGTACTAGATGTTCCCCTTCAAAATGGCCGTTGTTGCCTCCCTTCCAGCTCAATATTTGGGAAGAGGACCATGGCCTCTATATATAGGGATAGCCACCATAGTAGAAGGCATCTCATCTGGATCTCACCCAGAGCCAACAGAGACGGAGCAATTCCTCTCTAAGCACACTACCAAAAGAACACCTCTCCTCGCGAGGCTGTTCTTCCCTTGTACTGTTCGTCATCAGCCCCTGAGGCAATCCACCACACCACACACTGGATTAGGATATTACACCACAACGGTGGCCCGCACCAGTATAAACCTTGTGTCCTTTGCATTGTTCATCATTTAGCTTAGATTCTCAGCGAGGCATTGGGACGTGGATCGGTAGGGGGAAGATCTTCGTGTGCACCCTAGAGTTCGAACCTTAAGGGTTTTGCCGGAACCCGATATCCAACATTTGGCGCACCAGGTAGGGGTGTGCCGGAATCTTTCTTCCGCTGTCCTGCGTTCCACCGCATCGTCGCCTCCATGTCCGGCGACCCGACGGGCAACGCCGACCGCTGGGCGGCATGGCCTGCCCATGCCATGCCGCCTGCCCAAGGTGACCTCAACCCCGCGCCTCAGACAGCCCGCGTTCCGCAGAACGCTGCGGGGCGCGGGTGACGCGGTCAAGGGCCACTTACCCTCACCCCGCGGCAGGTGCGATCAGTAGCAAGGGCCTCAAACCACACCACGGCCACAGCACCGCACACCCAACGGGAGCAGGTGAACATGAAGGCCGCGCTCACGGTGGCTCGAGAACTGCTATGGTGCAGGCTCCAAGAAAACGGCCATGACGTGCTGCTGGAGCACGTCGCTGAGCTCCTGGATGCCGCTGCTTTAGGGGCGCCCCCTTTCTGCGTCCAACTTCCGCCCCAAGCCCCAGGCGGATCGCATGGTGGGCCCAACTACACCCGTGCGCCCTTAGGCGTACCTCAAGGCTTCATAAGCACCGGCTTGGCCATCAGCGCCGGGCGGCAAGCCGCACCAGCGCCTCCCCCGGTAAGCAAGGGCATGCGCGTCGCTTCCTATGGCCCGGGTGGGCCGCCACCCTACCACCCCAAGATGGTGCTTTGAGCCAAACCGCATGGAGCATGGGGCACTACGGCGAGGCCTTTGGGGCAGCGACCCCAGAGGCTTATGTGCCCCACATGGTGGATCGGGAATACGCGCTGGAAGAAGACCACAGCTTGTTCCTCGGGCCAGGCTGGGAGGAAGAGATGCCAGAAGCCGAGCCTTTTCAGGAGCCTCAAGGAAGCCTCGCCAACCGTGCCGGCGGCAACAGTTATCGGGTACCGCTAATTCCTCACGAGCAAGCTTATGCTAACCATGGGTCGCAGGAAGTCCAGGTCACTGCAGCGGATGGCTGCCCCAGTGCAGCAGCCTCCCTCCCCTCAGGAGGAGGACACTGGGGGCTGCAGGAGAGGGACCGGGAGCCAGGCCCCTCCCCACGGTGCGCAGAGCAAGGTGTTCCTCGGAGGTAGGCTCTCTGCTGGGGAGGTGCCGCAAGGCCTGCCCTCGGCAGAGGACCCATGGTCATCGAAGGAACCGCTGGCGTCCCCTTTTCCCCATTGGCGTCGTCCTGGTTTTTGGTCACCGTCAATAGTGGTCATGGGTGTCGCAAGGCGGGGCCCTCCTCTGGCGATATGAAGCAAGGCCGGTACCCATGAAGAAGGCCCAGTGCCTGTGAAGCTCGCCGCCCTTGACACTCTCACGTAATAATGGGTTGGGGTTGTACACGCTCTGGAGTCTCCAGAGATCCGCCCTCGGGCCTTGAGGGCTCCCTCCCATGCCCAGTGGCAGCATTTAGCTCCACGCTGGTGAGAAGACATCGAAGACTAGACTAGGTGCCGGACGCGGCCTTTTGCTTTTGCTTCCTTTTGTGTGGTCAAGCTTTCTCGTTTCGAATCTAAGTTGAAGTTGAATTTGTGTTTGCGTATGTGGGGAGGGGTGTCTTGTCTTGTTCGCGTGCTTTCTCGTGTTCTGGTTTCTGCTCAAGTTGGAATTCACACTAGCTTCCTCCCCCTCGCGAGCCCTTTGCGGGCAGGGCTGGGCCCAGCACACCCGCGCATGCCGTCCCGCGGCCGGCGCTTGCTCTCGCAAGGCTCTCGCCACATGGTCAATAGGTCACCCGAGGGACCCTCGGAGGGTCGCCACAAGCCTACTCGAAGCTCGCCCAAGATAAAGGTAAAATCACAGCGACCAACTCATCGTAAAGACCATGACATCATATGGGTGCCCATTCGGTGCCATCCTTAATAACGCGCGAACAATGATCCTTTTTACATGAGGGGCTTCCCCTCCCAAAATTCTCTTACAACCTTCAGGGCCATGCCCGAGCTTTTTCCCACGCAGCATAAACAACAGGGGGGCGCAGGATCAATCGGACATATCGCTCACCGCATCCTCTTGGTCATCTCCGGAAGCATTGCTGGTGCCATTGTCGCTGGCGCTGGCCTCACCCTCGCCGTCCTTGGCATCGTCTTCGCCGCCGTTCACCACGTCGCCTTCATCAGCAGCGACAACCACCCCGTCATCATCAGAGGTGAAGGCCCGGACGAGTGCATCCATGTTGTCCTCCACCCACCGTGCCAGGTCGCCTCGGATGGCCTCGGGCACCAGGGCGATGGCGGCGTCGAAGCCAAAGAGGGGGTCAATGTTCTGAAGATGGCTGAAGACCCGGGAGAAAGCCCGCGTGAGCAGGCCGCGGCTCCTCTCCACGACAAGCTGGCGAGCCCTCTCAGAGCGATTCTCCAGATGTGTCACCATGTCAGTGAGGAAATGGAGATTACCGGCGTAGTTGGTCACGTGAGGCTCCTTAGCAGCGCTTCACAGATGTTGCCCAAGGCCGCGTTGGCCCTTTCCGTGAGTGTTCGGAGCATGGGACCATGCATGTGCTCCAGCGTTTGCTGCTGGCGAATCTCATCTTCGTTCTGCCCCGCAACGGACTCGGCATCATCAACCCTCCATTGGAGGAGAAGCAACTCGGCGTGGGAGGAGGCCAGCTCAGCCTGCACCGTGCCTAAGGCGGCTGCGGTGGCCTCAGCGTGCTGAGTTGCTTCGATCAGCTTGATCCTAAGAGCAGCAGTCCTGCCCGCAGCTTCGGCCTTGATCAGCTCCAACTTCTCTTCATACTCGCGCTCAAGACCCACACGAGCTTCCGCCACGCAGCGGTCGACCTCTTCTTGGATTCGGGCCTCCCGCGCGCCAACATCATCCTCTGTCTGGGTCACCTGGCGCTCCCTCGTCTCCAACCGTTCAAGATCGAGGTTGTGCTCGGCAGCCTCCAGCGTCAACGCTTCCTCACGCTTCTGGAGCTCCTCCTCTTCGACGGGCGCCCCTTTCAGCGACGCAAGGGCAGCTTGGCGCGGTTCCACTTGATGTGCCAGGGAATTGCACCAGGCTTGGAGCTCCCACGCGTGCTCCTCCGCGACCTCGCGTCGTCAGTCTGCCTCCTGAGCCTCCTCGATGGCTCGGGAGCAGCCCTTCCGCGAGGCCACCAGAGATGCTTCGGCCTTTGCGTTGTCAAGATCACGCTGATGACGCGCCAGGCTGACGGCCACCTTCAGCCTGCGCGTTTCCTCAGCCAGCCGCAGGCCTTCAGCTTCAAGACGCGCGTCCTCGCCCGCGAGCTCTACACCGAACTGGTTCACCGCATCTGTCGCCTTCTGGAGAAACTCTCGGCGGACGGTGATGTGCTCTCGCGCACGCCTGAGCATGTCGTCAACATCATCCTCCGCCATCGGTGTCGGTGGAGGGACTTGAAGTGGCTCGCCCCCTCTCGGCAAAGGGCTGGGGGCTGCTGCCCCCATAATCGCCGGACGGGCCCCGCAAGGGACCAAGCCTGGCGCTGATCCATCCCCTAGAGAGGAGCCAAAGATCGACTTCAACCATTCACCGTCCATGATCAGGGGAGGAGCACGGGGCAAGCTGGTTGTGTCCCGGGAAAGCTCGCGAAGGAAGAGCGGCGTGCGCACAGCCTCAAGGCACACCGCGGGTCAGCATACCTCTCCAGCCAAACTCGCGTCGGGAGTGGCGCACAAGCTCGGGGCGCTCAAGGCCCGCGATGAAGGTGAAGCCTAAGGAGGTGGCTCCTTGGCCGGCTCTGCAGGCTCGACAGGAGGGATCCTGAAAGGCCATAGTCAGCGAAGGGAACATCGAATGATGAATTACAAGAAGGAGGAACTTAGTCGTCCATGGCGAAGTACTTCCTATGCTTCAACGGGCGGCAGGGGTAATCATTGCCACCCGAAGCCTCCTTCCTCTTGCGGAGGGCGTCGAAGTCTATGCGGAACCGGCCCAAGCTCTCGACGTGAGGACCGGCGCGTGGCGTGGACGAAGAAGCATCAAGACGGCCTGCCTCCGAGGCGCCAGGCTGGGAGGAGCAATTAGGCATCACCTCTCGGTGGCCCACTGGGGCCTCGGGAGTTTCGGCCTCGGGAGCCGCAGGCTACGTCCCCTCATCAGCTACCACCTCGGGGCAGGTTTCGCAAGCTCCGGAGGATGACGCCTCGGGAGCTCCGCATGACATCGGCGTCTCAACACCAGATCCCCCAACTTCCGGCGATACTTGCCTCCCTGCACCACCTTCTGAGGCAAGATCGGCGTGGGCGATGGGGGAAGGAGCCATAGAAACGGGATTTTCACAGGGCCCCACGAGGTCAGCAGGGCGCAACCCCCATTCGTCGAAGCGAGGCATCTGCCTTGCAAACTTGGCCCTGCTCGAGCAAAGATACAAGAGGGCGCCCCCATGCCGGATACTGCCCGGAGAGGGGTCGCCAGTCAAGACTCTCAGCACCTTCCTCAGCATTTCAGGCGCAAGATCCCCCTCCTGGAGCCTCATGCGGTCTTTATGCCCAGTGAAGGTCCACATCAGACGGGAGTGGCGCTGGAGAGGAGCGATGCTGCACTGGAGGAACTCCTTCACCACCTGGGGCGCCGTCGCGCCAAGCGTCCTCAACCGCTCAAAGCGGCGCCAGACAAAAGCGAGCTGGGGGCTCATGAGCTTCTCGTGACCCCAGCCAGGATTGGGGATAGCAGGAAATGTCGAATGCATGAGCAGGGGGCTGGGCACCCTGATGTCCACGTACAACCACCGCTCCCAGAACCCGCTCATAGAAGGTGCAAGGCCAAAATCGATCCCCGGGGCGGCCGTCTCCGGCATGGCCTGGAAGCTCACGCACCCCAAGCACTGTGAAGGGTCGGACAGGCGCAGAGAGAAGAAGTGGCGCTGGAAGGCAACGGAAGGAGCAATGCCCGCCATGGCTTCGCAGACAAAGGCGAAGACAGCAAGAAGAGTAATAGATTGGGGGTCAAGATGCATCATGTGGATCTAATAGTGGGAAAGCACCGCATTGAAGAAGGCAGAGACGGGAGGAATCAGGCCAGCCCACAGGGCGTCAACAAAGAATCGAACCTCCGTGATGATCCTATCAAAGGAAGCATGGGACGCGGGCCAAGCCATCGTCCTTCCACACTCATTGAAGCTAGAGGCGAGGGCGGAGCGAACCTTGTCCAAGGCTTCCAGATTAAGTATCAGCGACCTGTCAACGACAGGCACGGCTACCGGGGGCGAGCTGAATGGAGGCGCGGGCTTCTTCCCCTTTTCCCTTTTTGTTGGCGCCATGGCGACAGGAAGGGGGCAGAGCTCAAGATGGATTGGAGGCGGAAACAGAGGCTCAAGGAAGAAAGGGGAACAGTAAGCACGCGGGCAGCAAGGAGAGAATAGATGTGTACAGTTTCGTGGTCACCTAGCTAGGCAGATATTGGGGGAGCATGGGGAAGCAGAGACACCCACGTCCAATCAACTGCCACGCGGCGCCCAAGGCCGCAGGATGTTGGGGCCCGCGGCGCTCCGCACTTGCCCTTTCGCTTCGCTGCTAAGCCAAGTCCGAGAGCGCCTAGGGCCCAGGGGCTATTGTCGGTGTTCTGGGAACGGGGGTCCCCAGACTTGCCTGCCTGCGGCCTGCGGCGTGGCTTAAGGGGTGGCCCAGTATGGCCCATCTTCATCAACTCAAGCTCAAGACCCTCGCGAGGGGCCAAGCCTCGTGGGGCAGACGATGCAAGGCTTGCTCAGGAACGGTCTCGCCAAGCAGGCTCGCGAGGAGGCGGAGAGATCAAGGCAGGGGTACCTCGCGAGGTGCTCGTGACGCAAGCCATGACGATCGAGACCAGGCGGGCGCCAGGCAGGCGCTGGCCTGTGCAGTGTCCTTGTTTCCCCTTTGGTGCAGAGAGGGCAAGCGCAGGCGTGGAGTACCAAGGCATCAGGCAGAGGTTACCATTTTGGTGCAACGAGACCAAGACCGGCAGAGCGGCAGGACGGAGGTCACCGTGGAGCCCAAGATAGCGTCATCGCCGATGCCTTTGGAAACCGAAGACCAACTTTAGTCAGGATAACTTGTACTAGATGTTCCCCTTCAAAATGGCCGTTGTTGGCTCCCTTCCCGCTCAATATTTGGGAGGAGGACCAGGGCCTCTATATATAGGGATAGCCACCACAGTAGAAGGCATCTCATCTGGATCTCACCCAGAGCCAACAGAGATGGAGCAATTCCTCTCCAAGCACACCACCACAAGAACACCTCTCCTTGTGAGGCTGTTCTTCCCTTGTACTGTTCATCATCAGCCCCTGAGACAATCCACCACACCGCACACTGGATTAGGGTATTACACCACAACGGTGGCCCGAACCAGTATAAACCTTGTGTCCTTTGCGTTGTTCATCGTGTAGCTTAGATTCTCAATGAGGCATTCGGACGTGGATCGGTAGGGGGAAGATCTCCGCGCGCACCCCAGAGTTCGAACCTTAAGGGTTTTGCCGGAACCCGATATCCGACAACATCAATCCATGGCTTGCTCGAAACAATGAGTGCCTGCAACTAGCAACAGCCCTAGGGGAGTTTTGTTTAATTATTTCGATTTGCTTTGATCTTTTGATCATGGGACTGGGCATCCTAGTTACCAGCCATTTTCTCGTGAATGAGGAGCGGAGTCCACTCCTCTTGAGAATAACCCACCTAGCATGGAAGATACAGACAACCCTAGTTGAAACATGAGCTGCTCGAGCATACAAAACAGAATTTCATTTGAAGGTTTGGAGTTTGGTACATACAAATTTACTTGGAACGACAGGTAAATACCGCATATAGGAAGATATGGTGGACTCATATGGAATAACTTTGGGGTTTATGGAGTTTGGATGCACAAGCAGTATTCCCGCTTAGTACAGGTGAAGGCTAGCAAAAGATGGGGAAGTGACCAACTGAGAGAGCGACAACAGTCATGAACATGCATTAAAATTAATCAACACTGAGTGCAAGCATGAGTGGGATATAATACAGCATGAACATAAATTTTGTATAGGCTATGTTGATTTGTTTCAACTACATGCGTGAACATGTGCCAAGTCAAGTCACTCGAATCATTCAAAGGAGAATACCACCCTATCATACCACATCACAACCATTTTAATAGCATGTTGGCATGCAAGGTAAACCATTATAAGCTCCTAGCTAATTAAACATGGCATAAGCAACTATAATCTCTAATTGTCATTGCAAACATGTTTATTCATAATAGGCTGAATCAGGAACGATGAACTCATCATATTTACAAAAACAAGAGAGGTCAAGTTCATACCAGCTTCTCTCATCTCAATCAGTCCATCATATATCATCATTATTGCCTTTCACTTGCACGACCGAACGGTGTGTATAATAATAATTGTGCACATGCATTGGACTAAGCTGGAATCTGCAAGCATTCAATTTAGGGGAGAAGACAAGGTAATATGGGATCTAAATTAAATAAACAATCATGCATATAAGAGCCACTAAGCATTTTCATTATGGTCTTCTCCTCTCGACCCCCAAAGGAAAGAAAAGAAAATAAAACTATTTACACAAGAAAGCTGCCAACAAGTAAAAAGAAGAACGAGAAATCTTTTTGGGTTTTCTTTTTAATTACTACTACAAGCATGGAAATTAAACTAACTAATTTTTTTTGTTTTCTTAAGGTTTATCAAACACACAAGAAGAAAGCTAGAAAAAGAAATTACACTAGCATGGATAATACAATGAAAGAGTATGAGCACCGACAACTAGAATAAGTGTGTGAACATGAATATAATGTCGGTGAAAAATACATACTCCCCCAAGCTTAGGCTTTTGTCCTAAGTTGGTCTATGCCCAAGGATCGCGGCTACTCTCCCCGGTGTATTGAGGAGTGTCATCTGGGTACCACTGGCTGGCGATCTCCTCCGAATCTCACTGATAACAGGATGGACGATAAGGGTCCAGTGGCGGTTCCGGCTCAGGCTCTGGAGCTGATGTCTGGGCTCGGTACACGTACACAGCCGACAGCAATACGAGGTAAGGGCCTGCAGTTAAATCAAACAAAGAAGGTGCAGGCAGGGTAATAAGCTCATTGTGTTTCTTATTAAATCTCAGGTTATACAGAAGCATTTTATCATCATTGTCAACAATAAACTCATGCGCTACCATGCTCCTGTAATCTAAAAAGGTAGGAGGCAGCAGTGTCTCCTCTTTCTCATAATGCCTAATGGGTATCTCAAAATGTTTAGCAAGGCGTGCAGCATAGACACCTCCAAAGATGGGGCCCTTTATACGGTTTAGACTTAATCGTTTAGCAATAACGACACCCATACTAAAAGTGTTATCACCAAATAAGGCATGGAACAGAATAATAATATCAGGAACACTGAGGTTTCCACAATTTCCGCGACCAATTAAGCATCAACTAGCAAATATAGCAAAGTAGCGTAAACATGAAAATGTATGCTAGTTATTCTTGCATCGGAAACCTTCCTCGATTCCCCTACAGTAATAGTATCAATAAAACCATCCACATCTTTACGATGTGGTTCATCTAAGCTGCCCTCGAAGGGTATTCTACAAGCCGCACAAAAATTATGTAATGACATTTCCTTAGCCTCATCATATAAATGAAAAGATACTGAAGGAGGTGAATTCTTAGGATAATAATGAAGGTTTTTACGAAACTATTGGTGAGTAAGAGATACTATTCGATCCGGTCGTGGAGGAAGTCGGTGAGGCCCGCATTATCAGCCAAAGAATAAAAGTCTTCATAAATCCCGACTGCTCTCAAGAAATTATCACAAGGCCACTCACACAGCCGTACTTCCGCTACGCGAGGAAGATTATACTTGGCCTTTTCTTTCTCCTTAGCTTGTTTATCCTTGGAGCCTTGGCTAGAAGAGCCCCTCAAAAGTCTCCTCATAATTTTCCGAAAATTTCTAAAAATTTTAGTAACTCAAAATAGAAGTGAATCAAACTCAATAAAACTGATAGCAACTACTCCACAAGTGCCTAGAGCCTATATCATGCATTAGAATTACTTGGGACCTCATAAATTTGACATGCAAGCTCAAGAACAGGGTCACCTAGGCAGCAAAAATTTGCAATGAATAAAGCACTAGAACAAAATCTAATTTGACCATTGTAGGAGTCACATATCAAAGAACAATCTCCCTAAGCATCTTTGAGCAAGGAGATCGAAAATCGCAGCAAAATGAGCTAGAACTCTGCTTGAGCTGGATGGGGATTTTTTTGGAGGAATATGGAGTGTGTGGGTGCATGAATAAGTGGAGGGGGGCCACTGTGGGCCCACGAGGCAGGGGGCGCGCCCAGTAAGAGTGGGCACGCCCTGGACCCTCGTGGCCAGGTGCTTGCCCCCTGTTGTGTTCCAGTGCCTAAAATCCTCAAATATTCCATAAAAATCATACTAAATTTGCAGGGCATTTGGAGAACTTTTATTTTCGGGATATTTTTTATTGCATGGATAATTCAAAAAAAAAACAGACAGAAAATACTATTTTTGCTTTATTTATTCTAAATAACAGAAAGTAAAAAGAGGGTACAGAAGGTTGTGCCTTCTAGTTTCATCCATCTCATGATCATCAAAAGGAATCCACTAACAAGGTTGATCAAGTCTTGTTAACAAACTCATTCCGAATAACATGGAACTGGAGAAATTTCGAATAACACTAGGTTACCTCAACGGGGATATGAACATCCACAATAATAAGAATATCATATTTCTTCTTGACAGTAGGAAGAGGAAATTCAAAACCTCCAATAATGATAGTTGGAACTTTTCCAATAGAATTGATGCTATGAACTTGAGGTTGTTTCCTCGGAAAGTGTACCGTATGCTCATTACCATTAACAAGAAAAGTGACATTGCCTTTGTTGCAATCAATAACAGCCCCTGCAGTATTCAAAAAGGGTCTACCAAGGATAATCGACATCTATCATCCTCGGGAATATCAAGAATAACAAAGTCCGTTAAGATAGTGACGTTTGCAACTACAACAGGCACATCCTCACAAATCCGACAGGTATAGCAGTTGATTTGTCAGCCATTTGCAAAGATATTTCAGTAGGTGTCAACTTATTCAATTCAAGTCTATGATATAAGGAGAGAGGCATAACACTAACACCGGCTCCAAGATCACATAAAGCAGTTTTAACATAGTTTCTTTTATCGGCGCATGGTATAGTTGGTATCCCTGGATCTCCAAGTTTCTTAGGTATTCCACCCTTAAAAGTATAATTAGCAAGCATGGTGGAAATTTCAGCTTCCGGTATCTTTGTTTTATTTGTAATGATATCCTTCATGTATTTAGCATAAGGATTTACTTTAAGCATATCAGTTAAGTGCATATGTAAGAAGATAGGTCTAATCATTTCAGCAAAGCGCTCAAAATCCTCATCATCCTTTTTCTTGGATGGCTTAGGAGGAAAAGGCATGGGTTTCTGAACCCATGGTTCTCTTTCTTTACCGTGCTTCCTAGCAACAAAGGCTCTCTTATCATAACGTTGATTCTTTGATTGTGGGTTATCAAGATTAACATCAGGTTCAATCTCTACATCATTATTATTGCTAGGTTGAGCATCAACATGAACATTATCATTAATTATCACTAGGTTCACGTTCATCACCTGATTGTGTTTCAGTATCAGAAATAGAAATATCATTGGGATTCTCAGGTGTGTCTACAACAGGTTCACTAGAAGCATGCAAAGTCCTATCATTTTTCATTTTCTTCTTTTTAGAAGGACTAGGTTCATCTAAATTATTTCTCTGAGAATCCTGCTCAATTCTCTTAGGGTGGCCTTCAGGATACGAAGGTTCTTGAGTCATTCTACCAGTTCTAGTAGCCACTCTGACAGCAAAATCATGTTTATTATTTAATTCATCGAGCAAATCACTTTGAGCTTTAAGTACTTGCTCCGCTTGAGTGGTAACCATAGAACCATATTTGCTAATGAGTTTAAGTTCACCTTTAACTCTAGCCATATAATCACTCAAGCGTCCAATCATGTAAGCATTACTCTTTAACTCTCTACCAACATAAGCATTAAAACTTTCTTGTCTAGCCATAAAGTCATCAAATTCATCTAAACATTGGCTAGGAAATTTAGTAGACGGGATTTCAACTTTATCATATCTATAGAGAGAATTTACCTTTACTACCTGTGTCGGGTTATCAAGACCATGTGTTTCTTCGACAGGCGGTATATCAAGACCATGTATTTCTTCAATAGGAGGTAAATTCTTAACATCTTCAGCTTTAATACATTTTTCTTTCATTGATTTCTTTGCCTCTTGCATATCTTTAGGACTAAGAAATAGAACACCCCTCTTCTTCGGAGTTGGTTTAGGAGTTGGCTCAATTGGCTCGGGAATTGGCTCTGAAAGAGTCCAATAATTTTCATTAGTCAACATATTATTCAATTGTAATTCAGCTTGTTCGACTATTCTTTCCCTGAAAACACAACCAGCACAACTATCCAAGTGGTCCTTGGAAGCATCGGTTAGTCCATTATAAAAGATATCAAATATTTCATTTTTGTTGAGAGGATGATCAGGCAAAGCATTAAGTAATCGGAGGAGCCTCCCCCAAGCTTGTGGGAGACTCTCTCCTTCAATTTGCACAAAATTATATATTTCCCTAAAGGCAGCTTGTTTCTTATGAGCAGGGAAATATTTAGCAGAGAAGTAATAAATCATATCCTGGGGACTACGCACACAACTAGGATCAAGAGAATTAAACCAAGTTTTAGCATGACCCTTTAATGAGAATGGAAATATCTTAAGGATATAGTAATAGCGGGATTTTTCATCATTAGTGAACAGGGTGGCTATATCATTTAACTTAGTGAGATGTGCCACAACAGTTTCAGATTCATTGCCATAAAAGGATCAGATTCAACCAAAGTAATTATCTCAGGATCCATAGAAAATTTATAATCCTTATCAATAACAAAGATAGGTGAAGTAGCAAAAGTAGGGTCATATTTCATTCTAGCATTTAGAGTTTTCTGTTTAAGTTTAGCTAATAACTTCTTAAGATCAGATCTATCATTGCAAGCAAGAAGATCTCTAGCAGTTTCTTCATCCATAACATAACCCTCTGGAACAACAGGCAATTCATACTTAGGGGGAGAACCTTCATCATCACTACCATCAATAATTTCATTCTCTCTAACCCTAGCAAGTTGTTCATCAAGAAATTCACCTAATGACAAAGTAGTATCAAGCATAGAAGTAGTTTCATCATAAGTATCATGCATAGCAGAAGTGGCATCATCAATAACATGCGACATATCAGAATTCATAGCAGTAGCAGGTTTAGGTGTCGCAAGCTTACTCGAAACAGAAGGAGAATCTAGTGCAGAGCTAGATGGCAGTTCCTTACCACCCCTAGTAGTTGAGGGAAAAATCTTAGTTCTTTCGTCTTTCAAGTTCTTCATAGTGATCAGCAGATATAAATCCCAAGTGACTCAAAGAATAGAGCTATGATCCCCGGCAACGGCGCCAGAAAATAGTCTTGATAACCCACACGTATAGGGTATCGCAACAGTTTTCAAGGGTAGAGTATTCAACCCAAATTTATTGATTCGACACAAGGGGAGCCAAAGAATATTCTCAAGTATTAGCAGTTGAGTTGTCAATTCAACCACACCTGGATAACTTAGTATCTACAACAAAGTATTTAGTAGCAAAGTAGTATGATAGTAAAGGTAACAGTGGTAAAAGTAACGATAGCAGTTTTGTAGTAATTGTAACAGTAGCAACAGTAAAGTAAATAAGCAAAGCACAATATGTGAAAAGCTCGTAGGCATTGGATCAGTGATGGATAATTATGTCGGATGCGATTCCTCATGTAATAGTTATAACATAGGGTGACACAGAACTAGCTCCAGTTCATCAATTTAATGTAGGCATGTATTCCGGATATAGTCATACGTGCTTATGGAAAAGAACTTGCATGACATCTTTTGTCCTACCCTCCCGTGGCAGCAGAGTCCTAATGGAAACTAAGGGATATTAAGGCCTCCTTTTAATAGAGTACCGGACCAAAGCATTAATACATAGTGAATACATGAACTCCTCAAACTACGGTCATCACCGAGAAGTATCCCGATTATTGTCACTTCGGGGTTGTCGGATCATAACACATAATAGGTGACTATAGACTAGCAAGATAGTATCAAGAACTGACATATATTCATGAAAACATAATAGGTTCAGATCTGAAATCATGGCACTCGGGCCCTAGTGACAAGCATTAAGCATAACAAAGTCATAGCAACATCAATCTCAGAACATAGTGGATACTATGGATCAAACCCTAACAAAACTAACTTGATTACATGGCAAATCTCATCCAACCCATCACCATCCAGCAAGCCTATGATGGAATTACTCACGCACGGCGGTGAGCATCATGAAATTGGTGATGAAGAATGGTTGATGATGACGACGACGACGAATCCCCCTCTCCGGAGCCCCGAACGGACTCCAGATCAGCCCTCCCGGGAGAGATTAGGGCTTGGCGGCAGCTCCGTATCGTAAAACGCGATGAAACTTTCTCTCTGGTTTTTTTCTCCGCGAAAGCAAATATATAGAGTTGGAATTGAGGTCGGTGGAGCTCCAGGGGGCCCACAAGGCAGGGGGCGTGCCCCCCACCTTCGTGGAGAGGGTGTGGGCCCCTGGCCTTGATTCTTTCACCAGTATTTTTTATATTTTCTGAAAAGTTCCTCCGTGGACTTTTAGGTCATTCTGAGAACTTTTTATCTCTGCATAAAAATAACACCATGGCAGTCCTGCTGAAAACAACGTCAGTCCGGGTTAGTTTCATTCAAATCATGCAAGTTAGAGTCCAAAACAAGGGCAAAAGTGTTTGAAAAAGTAGATACGTTGGAGAAGTATCAACTCCCCCAAGCTTAAACATTTGCACGTCCTCAAGCAATTCAGTTGACAAACTGAAAGTGATAAAGAAAAACTTTTACAAACTCTGTTTGCTCTTGCTGTTGTAAATATGTAAAGCCAGCATTCAAGTTTTCAGCAAAGATTATGAACTAACCATATTCACAATAACACTTAGGTCTCATGTTTACTCATATCAATGCCATTATCAACTAGCGAGCAATAATAATAAAACTCAGATGACAACACTTTCTCAAAACAATCATAATATGATATAACAAGATGGTATCTCGCTAGCCCTTTCTGAGACCGCAAAACATAAATGCAGAGCACCTTTAAAGATCAAGGACTGACTAGACATTGTAATTCATGGTAAAAGAGATCCAGTCAAGTGATACCCAATATAAACTAATAGTAATGCATGCAAATGACAGTGTGCTTTCCAGCGGGTGCTTTTTAATAAGAGGGTGATGACTCAACATAAAAGTAAATAGATAGGCCCTTCGCAGAGGGAAGCAGGGATTTGTAGAGGTGCCAAAACTCAATTTTAAAATAGAGATGAATAACATTTTGAGCGGTATACTTTCACTGTCAATGCAACAACTATGAGATCGCGATATCTTCCATGCTACATACATTATAGGCGGTTCCCAAACAGAATGGTAAAGTTTATACTCCCCCACCACCAACAAGCATGAATCCATGGCTTGCTCGAAACAACGAGTGCCTCCAACTAGCAACATCCCTCGGGGAGTTTTGTTTAATTATTTCGATTTGCTTTGATCTTTTGATCATGGGACTGGGCATCCCAGTTACCAGCCATTTTCTCGTGAATGAGGAGCGGAGTCCAATCCTCTTGAGAATAACCCACCTAGCATGGAAGATACAGATGGTCCTAGTTGAAACATGAGTTGCTCGAGTATAGAAAACAGAATTTCATTTGAAGGTTTGGAGTTTGGCACATACATATTTACTTGGAACGACAGGTAAATACTGCATATAGGAAGATATGGTGGACTCATATGGAATAACTTTGGGGTTTATGGAGTTTGGATGCACAAGCAGTATTCTCGCTTAGTACAGGTGAAGGCTAGCAAAAGACAGGGAAGCGACCAACTGAGAGAGCGACAACAGTCATGAACATGCATTAAAATTAATCAACACTGAGTGCAAGCATGAGTAGGATATAATCCACCATGAACATAAATATCGTGAAGGCTATGTTGATTTGTTTCAACTACATGCGTGAACATGTGCCAAGTCAAGTCACTCGAATCATTCAAAGGAGGATACCACCCTATCATACCACATCATAACCATTTTAATAGCATGTTGGCACGCAAGGTAAACCATTATAAGCTCCTAGCTAATTAAACATGGCATAAGCAACTATAATCTCTAATTGTCATTGAAAATATGTTTATTCATAATAGGCTGAATCAGGAATGATGAACTCATCATATTTACAAAAACAAGAGAGGTCGA
Organism: Triticum aestivum; assembly: GCF_018294505.1. Taxonomy (NCBI): domain Eukaryota; kingdom Viridiplantae; phylum Streptophyta; class Magnoliopsida; order Poales; family Poaceae; genus Triticum; species Triticum aestivum. The sequence continues at coordinate 474,129,007 of NC_057807.1, read as the reverse complement.
GTTCATACCAGCTTCTCTCATCTCAATCAGTCCATCTTATATCGTCATTGTTGCCTTTCACTTGCACGACTAAACGATGTGTATAATAATAATAGTGCACGTGCATTGGACTAAGCTAGAATCTGCAAGCATTAAATTCAAGGGAGAAGACAAGTTAATATGGGCTCTAAATTAAATAAGCAATCATGCATATAAGAGCCACTAAGCATTTTCATTATGGTCTTCTCCTCTCGACCCCCAAAGGAAAGAAAAGAAAATAAAACGGGAAAGCTCCCAACAAGTAAAAAAGAAGAACGATAAATCTTTTTGGGTTTTCTTTTTAATTACTACTACAAGCATTGAAATTAATCTAACTATTTTTTTTCTTAAGGTTTATCAAACACACAAGAAGAAAGCTAGAAAAAGAAATTAAACTAGCATGGATAATACAATGAAAGAGTATGAGCAACGACAACTAGAATAAGTGTGTGAACATGAATATAATGTCGGTGAGAAATACGTACTCCCCCAAGCTTAGGCTTTTGGCCTAAGTTGGTCTATGTCCAAGGATCGCGGATACTCTCCCTGGTGTACTGAGGAGTGTCATCTGGGTACCACTAGCTGGCGATCTCCTCCAGATCCCACTGATAACAGGATGGACGATAAGGGTCCAGTGGCGGTTCCGGCTTAGGCTCTGGAGCTGATGTTTGGCCTCGGTACGCATACATAGCCGACGGCAAGACGAGGTAAGGGCCTGCAGTTAAATCAAACAAAGAAGGTGCAGGTAGGGTAATAATCTCATTGTGTTTCTTATTAAATCTCAGGTTATACAGAAGCATCTTATCATCATTGTCAACAATAAACTCATGCGCTACCATGCTCCTGTAATCTAAAAAGGTAGGAGGTAGCAGTGTCTCCTGTTTCTCATAATGCCTAATGGGTATCTCAAAATGTTTAGCAAGGTGTGCAACATAGATACCTCCAAAGATGGGGCCCTTTATACGGTTTAGACTTAATCGTTTAGCAATAACGACACCCATACTAAAAGTCATAGGTCAACTTGGAGATGTATGTTGTCTTTCCTCTAGTGGTGTTATGTGAATGTCGACTACATGACACTTCACCATTGTTTGGGCCTAGAAAAAGGCATTGGGAAGTAATAAGTAGATGATGGGTTGCTAGAGTGACAGAAGCTTAAACCCTAGTTTATGAGTTGCTTCGTAAGGGGCTGATTTGGATCCATATGTTTCATGGTATGGTTAGGTTTACCTTAATACTTCTTTTGTAGTTGCGGATGCTTGCAATAGGGCTTAATCATAAGCTTGCAATAGGGGTTAATCATAAGGGGGATGCTTGTCCAAGAAAGGGCAGTACCCAAGCACCGGTCCACCCACATACCAAATTATCAAAGTAACGAACGCGAATCATATGAGCATGATGAAAACTAGCTTGACGATAGTTCCCATGTGTCCTCAGGAGCGTTTTCCTTCATATAAGCATTTATCCAGGCTTGTCCTTTGCTACAAAAAGGATTGGGCCACCTTGCTGCACCTTATTTACTTTCTTACTTGTTACTCATTACAAATTACCTTATCACAAAATTATCTGTTACCGATAATTTTAGTGCTTGTAGAGAATACCTTACTGAAAACCGCTTGTCATTTCCTTATGCTCCTCGTTGGGTTTGACACTCTTACTTATCGAAAGGACTACGATAGATCCCCTACACTTGTGGGACATCAAGACTCTTTTCTGGTGCCGTTGCCAAGGAGTGAAGCGCCTTTGGTAAGTGGAAATTGGTAAGGAAAAATTTATATAGTGTGCTGAAATTTACTGTCACTTGTTACTATGGAACATAATCCTTTGAGGGGCTTGTTCGGGGTATATTCACCCCGACCAGTAGAGCAAAGAGTTGCTCCTCAACCTACTGAACCTACTGAAAATGTTTACTTTTAAATTCCTTCGGGTATGATAGAGAAACTGCCAGCTAATCCTTTTAGAGGAGATGGAACATTGCATCCCGATTTGCAACTAATCTATGTGGATGAAGTTTGTGGATTAGTTAAGCTTGCAGGTATGCCCGAGGATGTTATCAATAAGAAGGTCTTCCCTTTATCTTTTAAGGGAGAGGCATTGAAATGGTTTAGGCTATGTGACGATATGGGAACATGGGACTACAAATGATTGAAATTGGAATTTCATCTGAAGTTTTATCCTATGCATCTTGTTCATTGTGATCGTAATTATATATATAATTTTTCGCCTCGCGAAGGAGAAAGCATCTCTCAAGCTTGGGGGAGGCTTAAGTCAATGTTATATTCATGCCCCAATCATGGGCTCTCAAGGGAAATGATTATTCAAAAAATTTATGCTCAGCTTTCTCTCAACAATCGCTCCAAGCTTGATACTTCTTGTACTGGTTCTTTTATGATGAAGACTATTGAATTCAGATGGGATTTATTGGAAAGAATTAAACGCAACTCTGAAGATTGGGATCTCGAAGAACGTGAGGAGTCAGGTATGACACCTAAGTTTGATTGTGTCAAAACTTTATGGATACCGATGCTTTTCCTGGATTTAGTACTAAAATATGGACTTGACTCTGAGATAGTAGCTTCTTTCTGTGAATCATTTGCTACTCATGTTGACCTCCCTAAGGAGAAGTGGTTTAAATATAATCATCCCATTGAACTAGTTCACCTATTAAAGTTGAAGAAAAGACTATCACTTATAATGATCCTATTGTTCCTACTACCTCTATTGAGAAACCACCTTTACCTGTTAGGATAAAGGATCATGCTAAAGCTTCAACTGTGGCTCGTAAGAGTAATACTAGAACACCTACACCACCTGAGCAAATTAAAGTTGAACCTACTACTACTATGGTTAAAGATCTCTTGGCTGATAATATTGATGGGCACGTTATTTACTTCTGTGATGAAGCTGCTAGAATTGCTAGACCTGATACTAAAAATAAACATAGACCTATTGTAGGCATGCCGGTTATTTCTGTTAAAATAGGAGATCATTGTTATCATGGCTTATGTGATATGGGTGCTAGTGCTAGTGCAATACCTCATTCCTTATACAAATAAATTATGCATGATATTGCACCTACTGAGATAGAAGAAATAGATGTTACAATTAAGCTTGCCAACAGAGATACTATTTCACCAGTTGGGATTGTTATAGATGTTGAAGTCTTGTGTGGGAAAGTTAAATATCCTGCTGATTTTCTTGTTCTTGGTTCCCCACAAGATGACTTTTGTCCCATTATATTTGGTAGACCCTTCTTGAATACTTTTAATGCTAAGATAGACTGGGAAAAGGATATTGTTACGATTGGCTTAGGGGATATGTCTCATGAGTTTAATTTTGCTAAATTTCGTAGACAACCCCATGATAAAGAATTGCCTAGTAAGGATGAAATTATTGGTCTTGCTTCTATTTCCGTGCCTCCTAATGATCCTTTAGAACAATATTTGCTAGACCATGAAAATGATATGTTTATGAATGAAAGAATGGAGATAGATGAAGTATTCTTTAAATAGGGACCTATTTTGAAATACAACTTGCCTGTTGAAATCCTAGGGGATCCTCCACCACCCAAGGGTGATCCCGTGTTTGAGCTTAAACCGTTACCTGATACTCTTAAATATGCTTATCTTGATGAAAAGAAGATATATCCTGTTATTATTAGTGCTAACCTTTCAGAGCAGGAAGAGGAGAAATTATTGAAAACTCTGAAGAAGCACCGTGCTGCTATTGGGTATACTCTTGATGATCTTAAGGGCATTAGTACCATTCTATGCCAACACAAAATAAAATTGGAGAAAGACGCCAAACTAGTTGTTGATCACCAACGATGGTTAAATCCTAAGATGGAAGAAGTGGTGAGAAAAGAAATACTAAAGCTCCTAGAGGCAGGTATAATTTATCCCGTTGCTGATAGTCAGTGGGTAAGTCATGTCCATTGTGCCCCTAAGAAGGGAGGTATTACTGTCATTCCTAACGATAAAGATGAATTGATCCTGCAAAGAATTGTTACAGGTTATAGGATGGTAATTGATTTTTGCAAATTAAATAAAGCTACTAAAAAGGATCATTTCCCTTTGCCTTTTATTGATCAAATGCTAGAAAGATTATCCGAACATACATATTTTTGCTTTCTAGATGGTTACTCTGGTTTCTCTCAAATACTTGTGTCAAAAGAGGATCAAGAAAAGACCACTTTTACTTGCCCTTTCGGTAGTTTTGCTTATAGACGTATGTATTTTGGTTTATGTAATGCACCTACTACCTTTCAAAGATGCATGATGGATATATTATCTAACTTTTGTGAAAAGATTGTTGAGGTTTTCATGGATGACTTCTCCATTTATGGATCTTCTTTTGATGATTGCTTGAGCAACCTTGATCGAGTTTTGCAGAGATGTGAAGAAACTAATCTTGTCTTAAACTGGGAGAAGTGACACTTTATGGTTAACGAAGGCATTGTCTTGGGGCATAAAATTTCTGAAAGAGGTATTGAAGTTGATAAAGCTAAAGTTGATGCTATTGAAAAGATGCCGTGTCCCAAGGACATTAAAGGTATAAGAAGTTTCCTTGGTCATGCCGGTTTTTATAGGAGGTTCATTAAGGACTTCTCAAAATTTTCTAGGCCTCTGACTAATCTCTTACAAGATATTCCTTTTGTCTTCGATGATGATTGTGTAGAAGCATTTGAAATACTTAAGAAAGCTTTGATTTCTGCACCTATTGTTCAGCCACCTGATTGGAATTTACCTTTTAAAATTATGTGTGATGCTAGTGATTATGCCGTAGGTGCTGTTCTACGACAAAGAGTTGATAAGAAACTAAATGTTATTCAATATTCTAGTAAAACTCTAGACAATGCCCAGAGAAATTATGCTACTACTAAAAAAGAATTTTTAGCAGTTGTATTTGCTTGTGATAAGTTTAGACCTTATATTGTCGATTCTAAAGTATCTGTTCACACTGATCATGCTGCTATTAAATATCTTATGGAAAAGAAAGATGCTAAACCTAGACTTATTAGATGGGTTCTCCTACTACAAGAATTTGATTTGCATATTATTGATAGAAAGGGAGCTGAGAACCCCATTGCAGACAACTTGTCTCGGTTAGAGAATTTTCTTGATGACCCACTACCTATTGATGATAGCGTTCCTGATGAAAAATTAGCTTTCATAAATGCTTCTCGTACTGCTCTGATATGTTGATTATGCTAATTACATTGTTGCTAAATTTATACCACCTAGTTTCACATACCACCAAGTTTTTCTATGATTTAAGATATTACTTCTGGGATGACCCACAGCTTTATAAAGAAAGAGTAGATGGTGTTATTAGACGTTGTGTACCTGAGCATGAACAGGAACAGATCCTACATAAGTGTCACTCCGAGGCTTATGGAGGACACCACACTGGAGATAGAACTGTGCATAAGGTATTGCAATCCGGTTTTTATTGGCCTACTCTCTTCAAGGATGCTCGTAAGTTTGTCTTGTCTTACGATGAATGTCAAAGAATTGGTAATATAAGTAGACGTCGAGAAATGCCTATGAATTATTCACTTGTTATTGAACCATTTGATGTTTGGGGCTTTGATTATATGGGATCGTTTCCTTCCTCTAATGGGTATACACATATTTTAGTTGTTGTTGCTTCCGTTACTAAGTGGGTAGAAGCTATTCCAACTAGTAGTGCTGATCACAGCACCTCTATTAAGATGCTTAAAGAAGTTATTTTCCTGAGGATTGGAGTCCCTAGATACCTAATGACTGATGGTGGTTCACATTTTATTCATGGTGTTTTTCGTAAAATGCTTGCTAAGTATGATGTTAATCATAGAATTGCATCTCCATATCACCCACAATCTAGTGGCCAAGTAGAACTGAGTAACAGAGAGCTTAAATTGATTTTGCAAAAGACTGTTAATAGATCTAGAAATGATTGGTCCAAGAAACTTGATGATGCATTATGGGCCTATAGAACTGCATATAAAAACCCTATGCGTATGTCTCCATATAAAATGGTTTATGGAAAAGCATGTCACTTACCTCTCGAACTAGAACATAAGGCATATTGGGCCATTAAAGAGCTCAATTATGATTTCAAATTTGCCGGTGAGAAGAGGCTATTTGACATTAGTTCACTTGATGAGTGGAGAACTCAAGCCTATGAGAATGCCAAACTTTTAAAGAAAAAGTTAAAAGGTGGCATGATACGTCTCCAACATTTCTATAATTTTTGATTGTTTCATGCTATCATATTACCTGTTTTGGATGTTTATGGGCTTTACTTTACACTTTTATATCATTTTTGGGACTAACCTACTAACCGGAGGCCCAACCCGTATTGCTGTTTTTTGCCTATTTTAGTATTTCGAAGAAAAGGAATATCAAACAAAGTCCAAACGAGATGAAACCTTCGGGAGCGTGATTTTTGGAACAAACGTGATCCAGAGGACTTGGAGTGCAAGTCAAGAAGCAGCCGAGGCGGCCACGAGGGTGGAGGGCGCGCCCCCCTACTGGGCGCGCCCCCTATCTCGTGGGCCCCTCAGGCGTCCACCGACCTACTTTTTCCTCCTATATATACCCAGGTACCCCGTGAACATCAGAACAAGCCAAGAAAACCTAATTCCACTGCCGCAACCTTCTGTATCAATGAGATCCCATCTTGGAGCCTTTGCCGGTGCTCCGCCGGAGGGGGAATCAACCACGGAGGGCTTCTACATCAACACCATAGCCCCTTCGATGAGTTGTGAGTAGTTTACCACAGACCTTCGGGTCCATAGTTATTAGCTAGATGGCTTCTTCTCTCTTTTTGGATCTCAATAGCATGTTCTCCTCGATCTTCTTGCAGATCTATTCAATGTAACTCTTTTTGCGGTGTGTTTGTCGAGATCCGATGAATTGTGGGTTTATGATCAAGTTTATCTATGAGAAATATTTGAATCTCCTCTGAATTCTTTTATGTGTGATTAAGTTATGTTTGCAAGTCTCTTCGAATTATCAGTTTGGTTTGGCCTACTAGATTGATATTTCTTGCAATGGGAGAAGTGCTTAGCTTTGGGTTCAATCTTGCGGTGTCCTTTCCCTGTGACAGTAGGGGCAGCAAGGCACGTATTGTATTTTTGCCATCGAGGATAAAAAGATGGGGTTTATATCATATTGCATGAGTTTATCCCTCTACATCATGTCATCTTTCTTAATGCGTTACTCTGTTCTTATGAACTTAACACTCTAGATGCATGCTGGATAGCGGTCGATGTGTGGAGTAATAGTAGTAGATGCAGGAAGGAGGCGGTCTACTTGTCACGGATGTGATACCTATATACATGATCATGCCTAGATAATCTCATAATTATTTGATTTTCTATCAATTGCTAGACAATAATTTGTTCACCCACCATAATACTTATGCTATCTTGAGAGAAGCCACTAGTGAAACCTATGGCCCCCCGGGTATATCTTTTACCATATAAGCTTTCAATCTACTTTTATTTGCATCTTTACTTTTCCAATCTATATTATAAAATACCAATATCTTATCATATTATCTCTATTAGATCTCACTTTTGCAAGTGGCCGTGAAGGGATTGACAACCCCTTTATTGTGTTGGTTGCGAGTTCTTGTTTGTTTGTGTAGGTGCGTGGGACTTCTGAGGAGCATCCTACTGGATTGATACCTTGGTTCTCAAAAACTAAGGGAAATGTTTACGCTACTATTGCTGCATCACCCTTTCCTCTTCAAGGAAAACCAACGCAAGCTCAAGACGTAGCATGGCATGACAAAAGGATACAAAAGCGTGAGTTTAATTTAGGTGATTATGTTTTGCTATACAACTCTTGTTTAAGATTTTTTGCAGGAAAACTTCTCTCTAAATGGGAAGGCCCTTACGTTATCGAGGAGGTCTATCGTTCCGGTGCCATAAAAATCAACAACTCCGAAGGCACAAATCCGAAGGTGGTGAACGGTCAAAGAATCAAACATTATATCTCAGGTAATCCTATAAATGTTGAAACTAATGTTATTGAAACCGTAACCCTGGAGGAATACATAAGGGACACTTTCCAGAATGTTTTAGACTCCGAAAAGGAATAGGTATGTGGTACGGTAAGTAAACCGACTCCAAAATAGTTCTAATAGCAATTTTTCTCTGTTTTGGAATATTTAAGAAAATAGGAAAATAAGCAGTAGTCCGGGAAGGACACGAGGCGTCCACGAGGGTGGAGGGCACGCCCCCTTCCTCGTGGGCACCTCGTGTGCTCTCCGGACTCCGTTTTCTTGCACGATACTTCTTTTAGTCGGTAAAAAATCATTATATAATCTCCCGAAGGTTTTGACCACCGTACCATGACGAAATCCTCTGTTTTTGTTTTGAGTTGTTTCTACCGCAGATTAGAGCAATATGTCGTCCCAGGATTCGGAGGGAGAAAGCTATGTGGCTGATTACCTTGCAGACCCTAAGGTCTACGGGGACTTGGAGCATTATGGTTGGTCCACTGAGGAAGAAGAAGACTACGAACCTAAGGGAAAGGAGGAGACGAGATCGGATGAAGATGAAGTCCCACTACCTCACCCTGGGGACATGCATGTGGAGTTTAAAAAGTCAAGCCTCCCTGATAGAGCAAAGAAACCTAAGATCTAGTTTATCCCTTTTTGTCTCTTGTAGGAGAACAAACAGGAACTATGCAAAAGGATATTAAGCCTTGAGCAGGAGATCAATGATCTAAAGGAGCAAAATTCCATCCTCAAGCGCAAATTATGGAAGAAGCCTACATCATCAACAACTCCATCATCATCCCCTCTGAAGAAGGAGACATAAGCACATGGGTATGGGCACTCCCCTTGACAACTGCCAAGCTTGTGGGAGGTGCCCCGGTATCGTACCGCCATCACACTCCTATCTTTACCATTTTTTTCTTAGTTCGATCCTTTTAGTAATATCTTGATCTAGTAGAATAATGTTTTGGTATGATTTAGTCTTGAGTTTTGCCTTATGATCCTTCTATGTAATCGAGTCCGTGAGCTACATATAATAAAGATTAGTGTCGAGTCAAGGGCTTTGCTATCTTGCTATGATCTTGAGGGAATAAAAGAAAAAGAAAAAATAAAAAGAAATAAAGAGATCATATTGATCTTAGGGAGAGTAATGACTTCACATATAAAGAGTATGATGAATAAAAGTTGTTGAGAGTTGACAAACATAGTTTTGGTCATCATTGCAATTAATAGGAAGTAATAAAGAAAGAGAGGTTCTCACATATAAATATACTATCTTGGACATCTTTTTATGATTGTGAGCACTCATTAAAATATGACATGCTAAAGATTTGATGTTGGAGAAGGAAGACAACGTAATGGGTTATGTTTTCTTATATCCGAAATAAAGTATATTGTCATGGATCATCCAACATGTCGAGCTTGCCTTTCCCTCTCATGGTAGCCAAATTCTTTGCACCAAGTAGAGATACTACTTGTGCTTCCAAATATCCTTAAACCCAGTTTTGCCATGAGAGTCCACCATACCTACCTATGGATTGAGTAAGATCCTTCAAGTAAGTTGTCAGTTGCATGCAATAAAAATTACTCTCTAAATATGTATGACTTATTACTGTGGAGAAAATAAGCTTTATACGATCTTGTGATATGGAAGCAATAAAAGCAACGGACTGCATAATAAAGGTCCATATCACAAGTGGCAATATAAAGTGACATTCTTTTGCATTAAGATTTCATGCATCCAACCATAAAAGCACATGACAACCTCTGCTTCCCTCTGCGAAGGGCCTATCTTTTACTTTTGTCTTATACATTATGCAAGAGTCATGGTGATCTTCACCTTTCCTTTTTACATTTTATCCTTTGGCAAGCACCTTGTGTTGGAAAGAACCTGATATATATATCCAATTGGATGTAAGTTAGCATGAACTATTATTGTTGACATTACCCTTGAGGTAAAAGGTTTGGAGGCAACACTATAAGCCCCTATCTTTCTCTGTGTCCGATTAAAACTTCATACCCATAAGTATTGCGTGAGTGTTAGCAATTGTGAAAGACTAAATGATAGTTGAGTATGTGGACTTGCTAAAAAAGCTCTTATGTTGACTCTTTCTGATGTTATGATAAATTGCAATTACTTCAATGACTGAGATTATAGTTTGTTAGTTTTCAATGAAGTTTCTGATTCATACTTGACATTGTGGATAGATTATTACTTTAGCATAAGAAATCATACGAAAATATATATAATTGCTATTATAAGAATGATCATGATCATGATGCCCTCATGTCTGTATTTTATTTTATCGACACCTCTATCTCTAAACATGTGGACATATTTTTCGTTATCGGCTTCCGCTTGAGGACAAGCGAGGTCTAAGCTTGGGGGAGTTGATACGTCCTTTTTGCATCATGCTTTTACATCGATATTTATTGCATTATGGGCTGTTATTACACGTTATGTCACAATACTTATGCCTATTCTCTCTTATTTTACAAGGTTTACATGAAGAGGGAGAATGCCGGTAGCTGGAATTCTGGGCTGGAAAAGGAGCAAATATTAGAGACCCATTCTGCACAACTCCATGTTGGGGAACGATGCATAAAATAAAAAATTCCCTACGTTCACCAAGATCAATCTATGAGTTCTTCTAGCAACGAGAGAGGGGAGTGCATCTACATACCCTTGTAGATCGTGAGCGGAAGCGTTCAAGAGAACGAGGTTGAGGGAGTCGTACTCGTCGTGATCCAAATCACCGGAGATCCTAGAGCCGAACGGACGGCACCTCCGCGTTCAACACACGTACAGTCAGCGTGACGTCTCCTCCTTCTTGATCCAGCAAGGGGGAAGGAGAGGTTGATGAAGATCCAGCAGCACGACAGCGTGGTGGTGGATGCAGCAGGGATCCCGGCAGGGCTTCGCCAAGCGTCTGCGGGAGAGAGAGGTGTAGCAAGGGGGGAGGGAGGCGCCAAGAGCATGGGTGCGGCTGCCCTCCCTCCCCCCCTTTATATAGGCCCCCTAGGGGGGGCTCCGGCCCTAGGAGATCCCATCTCCAAGGGGGGGCGGCGGCCAAGGGGGTGGCTTGCCCCCCAAGGCAAGTGGAGGCGCCCCCACCCTAGGGTTTCCAACCATAGGCGCAGGGGGGGCAAGGGGGCGCACCAGCCCACTAGGGGCTGGTTCCCCTCCCCACTGCAGCCCACGGGGCCCTCCGGGATAGGTGGCCCCACCCGGTGTACCCCCGGGACTCTTCCGGTGGTCCCGATACAATACCGGTGACCCCTGAAACTTTCCCTATGGCCGAAACTGCACTTCCTATATATAATTCTTCACGTCCGGACCATTTCGGAACTCCTCGTGACGTCCGGGATATCATCCGGGACTTCGAACAACTTTCGGGTTACTGCATACTTATATCTCTTCAACCCTAGCGTCACCGAACCTTAAGTGTGTAGACCCCACGGGTTCGGGAGACACGTAGACATGACTGAGACGGCTCTCCGGTCAATAACCAACAGCGGGATCTGGATACCCATGTTGTCTCCCACATGCTCCTCGATTATCACATCGGATGAACCACGATGTCGAGGATTCAAGCAACCTCGTATACAATTCCATTTGTCAAACGGTATGTTACTTGCCCGAGATTCGATCGTCGGTACCCCAATACCTCGTTCAATCTCGTTACCGGCAAGTCACTTTACTCGTACCATAATGCATGATCCCGTGACCAGACACTTGGTCACTTTGAGCTCATTATGATGATGCATTACCGAGTGGGCCCAGAGATACCTCTCCGTCATACGGAGTGACAAATCCCAGTCTCGATCCATGTCAACCCAACAGACACTTTCGGAGATACCCGTAGTATACCTTTATAGTCACCCAGTTACGTTGTGACGTTTGGTACACCCAAAGCACTCCTACGGTATCCGGGAGTTACACGATCTCATGGTCTAAGGAAAAGATACTTGACATTGGAAAAGCTCTAGCAAACGAACTACACGATCTTGTGCTATGCTTAGGATTGGGTCTTGTCCATCACATCATTCTCCTAATGATGTGATCTCGTTATCAATGACATCCAATGTCCATAGTCAGGAAACCATGACTATCTGTTGATTAACGAGCTAGTCAACTAGAGGCTCACTAGGGACATGTTGTGGTCTATGTATTCACACGTGTATTACGATTTCCGTATAATACAATTATAGCATGAATAAAAGACAATTATCATGAACAAGGAAATATAATAATAATCCTTTTATTATTGCCTCTAGGGCATATTTCCAACAGTCTCCCACTTGCACTAGAGTCAATAATCTAGTTACATTGTGATGAATCGAACACCCATAGAGTTCTGGTGTTGATCATGTTTTGCTCGCGGAAGAGGTTTAGTCAACGGATCTGCGACATTCAGATCCGTATGTACTTTGCAAATATCTATGTCTCCATCTTGAACATTTTCACGGATGGAGTTGAAACGATGCTTGATGTGCCTGGTCTTCTTGTGAAACCTGGGCTCCTTGGCAAGGGCAATAGCTCCAGTGTTGTCACAGAAGAGAGTGATCGGCCCCGACGCATTGGGTATGACTCCTAGGTCGGTGATGAACTCCTTCATCCATATTGCTTCATGCGCTGCCTCCGAGGCTGCCATGTACTCGGCTTCACATGTAGATCCCGCCACGACGCTCTGCTTGCAACTGCACCAGCTTACTGCTCCACGATTCAACATATACACGTATCCGGTTTGTGACTTAGAGTCATCCAGATCTGTGTCGAAGCTAGCATCGACGTAACCCTTTACGACGAGCTCTTCGTCACCTCCATAAACGAGAAACATGTCCTTTGTCCTTTTCAGGTACTTCAGGATATTCTTGACCGCTGTCCAGTGTTCCTTGCCGGGATTACTTTGGTACCTTCCTACCAAACTTACGGCAAGGTTTACATCAGGTCTGGTACACAGCATGGCATACATAATAGATCCTATGGCTGAGGCATAGGGGATGACACTCATCTCTTCTTTATCTTCTGCCGTGGTCGGGCATTGAGCCGAGCTCAATCTCACACCTTGCAATACAGGCAAGAACCCTTTCTTGGACTGATCCATATTGAACTTCTTCAATATCTTATCAAGGTATGTGCTTTGTGAAAGACCTATGAGGCGTCTTGATCTATCCCTATAGATCTTGATGCCTAATATGTAAGCAGCTTCTCCAAGGTCCTTCATTGAAAAACACTTATTCAAGTAGGCCTTAATGCTGTCCAATAGTTCTATATCATTTCCCATCAAAAGTATGTCATCTACATATAATATGAGAAATGCTACAGAGCTCCCACTCACTTTCTTGTAAACGCAGGCTTCTCCATAAGTCTGCATAAACCCAAACGCTTTGATCATCTCATCAAAGCGAATGTTCCAACTCCGAGATGCTTGCACCAGCCCATAAATGGATCGCTGGAGCTTGCACACCTTGTTAGCATTCTTAGGATCGACAAAACCTTCCGGCTGCATCATATACAGTTCTTCCTTAAGATGTCCGTTAAGGAATGCCGTTTTGACGTCCATCTGCCATATCTCATAATCATAGTATGCGGCAATTGCTAACATGATTCGGACGGACTTTAGCTTCGCTACGGGAGAGAATGTCTCATCGTAGTCAACCCCTTGAACTTGTCGATAACCCTTAGCGACAAGTCGAGCTTTATAGATGGTAACATTACCATCCGCGTCCGTCTTCTTCTTAAAGATCCATTTGTTTTCTATCGCTCGCCGATCATCGGGCAAGTCTGTCAAAGTCCATACTTCGTTTTCATACATGGATCCTATCTCGGATTGCATGGCTTCAAGCCATTTGTTGGAATCTGGGCCCGCCATCGCTTCTTCATAGTTCGAAGGTTCACCGTTGTCTAACAACATGATTTCCAGGACAGGGTTGCCATACCACTCTGGTGTGGAACGTGTCCTTGTGGACCTACGAAGTTCAGTAGCAACTTGATCCGAAGTACCTTGATCATCATCATTAATTTCCTCTCCAGTCGGTGTAGGCACCACAGGAACATTTTCCTGAGCTGCACTACTTTCCGGTTCAAGAGGTAGTACTTCATCGAGTTCTACTTTCCTCCCACTTACTCCTTTCGAGAGAAACTCTTTTTCCAGAAAGGATCCGTTCTTGGCAACAAAGATCTTGCCTTCGGATCTAAGGTAGAAGGTATACCCAATGGTTTCCTTAGGGTATCCTATGAAGACGCATTTTTCCGACTTGGGTTCGAGCTTTTCAGGTTGAAGTTTCTTGACATAAGCATCGCATCCCCAAACTTTTAGAAACGACAGCTTAGGTTTCTTCCCAAACCATAATTCATACGGTGTCGTCTCAACGGATTTAGACGGAGCCCTATTTAAAGTGAATGTAGCTGTCTCTAGAGCGTATCCCCAAAATGATAGCGGTAAATCGGTAAGAGACATCATAGATCGCACCATATCCAATAGAGTGCGATTACGATGTTCGGACACACCGTTACGCTGAGGTGTTCCAGGCGGCGTGAGTTGTGAAACGATTCCACATTTCCTTAAGTGCGTACCAAATTCGTGACTTAAATATTCTCCTCCACGATCTGATCGTAAGAACTTTATCTTTCGGTCACGTTGATTCTCTACCTCATTCTGAAATTCCTTGAACTTTTCAAAGGTCTCAGACTTGTGTTTCATCAAGTAGACATACCCATATCTACTCAAGTCATCAGTGAGAGTGAGAACATAACGATATCCTCCGCGAGCCTCAACGCTCATTGGACCGCACACATCGGTATGTATGATTTCCAATAAGTTGGTTGCTCGCTTCATTGTTCCGGAGAACGGAGTCTTGGTCATTTTGCCCATGAGGCATGGTTCGCATGTGTCAAATGATTCATAATCGAGAGACTCTAAAAGTCCATCAGCATGGAGCTTCTTCATGCGCTTGACACCAATGTGACCAAGGCGGCAGTGCCACAAGTATGTGGGACTATCGTTATCAACTTTACATCTTTTGGTATTCACACTATGAATATGTGTAACATTACGTTCGAGATTCATTAAGAATAAACCATTGACCATTGGGGCATGACCATAAAACATATCTCTCATATAAATAGAACAACCATTATTCTCGAATTTAAATGAGTAGCCATCTCGTATTAAACGAGATCCAGATACAATGTTCATGCTCAAACTTGGCACTAAATAACAATTATTGAGGTTTAAAACTAATCCCGTAGGTAAATGCAGAGGTAGCGTGTCGACAACGATCACATCGACCTTGGAACCATTCTCGACGTGCATCGTCACCTCGTCCTTCGCCAGTCTCCCCTTATTCCGCAGCTCCTGCTTTGAGTTACAAATATGAGCAATGGCACCGGCATCAAATACCCAGGAGCTACTACGAGCACTGGTAAGGTACACATCAATTACATGTATATCACATATACCTTTAGTGTTGCCGGCCTTCTTGTCCGCTAAGTATTTGTGGCAGTTCCGCTTCCAGTGACCCTTCCCTTTGCAATAAAAGCACTCAGTTTCAGGCTTGGGTCCATTCTTTGACTTCTTCTCGGCAACTGGCTTACGGGCGCGGCAACATCCTTGCCATCCTTCTTGAAGTTCTTCTTACCCGTGCCTTTCTTGAACTTGGTGGTTTTATTGACCATCAACACTTGATGTTCCTTTCTGATTTCTACCTCTGCTGACTTCAGCATTGAAAATACTTCAGGAATAGTTTTCACCATCCCCTGCATATTGTAGTTCATCACAAAGCTCTTGTAGCTCGGTGGGAGCGACTGAAGGATTCTGTTAATGACCGCCTCGTCCGGGAGGTTAATGTCCAGCTGGGACAGGCGGTTGTGCAACCCAGACATTTTGAGTATGTGCTCACTGACAGAACTATTTTCCTCCATCTTACAACTATAGAACTTGTCGGAGACTTCATATCTCTCGACCCGGGCGTGAGCTTGGAAAACCATTTTCAGCTCCTCGAACATCTCATATGCTCCGTGTTGCTCAAAACGCTTTTGGAGCCCCGGTTCTAAGCTGTAAAGCATGCCGCACTGAACGAGGGAGTAATCATCAGCACGTGTCTGCCAAACGTTCAAATCGTCTTGCAGTGCTGGGAGAGCAGGTGGGTCACCTAACGGTGCTTCAAGGACATATGCTTTCTTGGCAGCTATGAGGATGATCCTCAGGTTCCGGACCCAGTCCGTATAGTTGCTGCCATCATCTTTCAGCTTGGTTTTCTCTAGGAACGCGTTGAAGTTCATGTTGACATGAGCGTTGGCCATTTGATCTACAAGACATTTTTGCAAAGATTTTAGACTAAGTTCATGATAATTAAGTTCATCTAATCAAATTATTTAATGAACTCCCACTCAGATTAGACATCCCTCTAGTCATCTAAGTGTTACATGATCCGAGTCGACTAGGCCGTGTCCGATCATCACGTGAGACGGACTAGTCATCATCGGTGAACATCTCCATGTTGATCGTATCTTCCATACGACTCATGTTCGACCTTTCGGTCTCTTGTGTTCCGAGGCCATGTCTGTACATGCTAGGCTCGTCAAGTTAACCTAAGTGTTTTGCATGTGTAAATCTGTCTTACACCCGTTGTATGTGAATGTTAGAATCTATCACACCCGATCATCACGTGGTGCTTCGAAACAACGAACTGTCGCAACGGCGCACAGTTAGGGGGAACACTTTCTTGAAATTATTATGAGGGATCATCTTATTTACTACCGTCGTTCTAAGTAAACAAGATGCAAAAACATGATAAACATCACATGCAATCAAATAGTAGTGACATGATATGGCCAATATCATATAGCTCCTTTGATCTCCATCTTCGGGGCTCCATGATCATCTTCGTCACCGGCATGACACCATGATCTCCATCATCATGATCTCCATCATCGTGTCTCCATGAAGTTGCTCGCCAACTATTACTTCTACTACTATAGCTAACGGTTTAGCAATAAAGTAAAGTAATTACATGGCGTTAAATCATTGACACGCAGGTCATACAATAATTAAGACAACTCCTATGGCTCCTGCCGGTTGTCATACTCATCGACATGCAAGTCGTGATTCCTATTACAAGAACATGATCTCATACATCACAATATATCATTCATCATTCATCACAACTTTTGGCCATATCACATCACAAAGCAATTGCTGCAAAAACAAGTTAGACGTCCTCTAATTGTTGTTGCATCTTTTACGTGGCTGCAATAGGGTTCTAGCAAGAACGTTTTCTTACCTACGAATAAGCCACAACGTGATTTGTAAACTTCTATTTACCCTTCATAAGGACCCTTTTCATCGAATCCGCTCCAACTAAAGTGGGAGAGACAGACACCCGCTAGCCACCTTATGCAACTAGTGCATGTCAGTCGGTGGAACCTGTCTCACGTAAGCGTACGTGTAAGGTCGGTCCGGGCCGCTTCATCCCATAATACCGCTGAAGCAAAATAAGACTAGTAGTGGCAAGAAAGTTGACAACATCTACGCCCACAACAGATTTGTGTTCTACTCGTGCAAATAGAACTACGCATAGACCTAGCTCATGATACCACTGTTGGGGAACGATGCATAAAATAAAAAAATTCCTACGTTCACCAAGATCAATCTATGAGTTCTTCTAGCAACGATAGAGGGGAGTGCATCTACATACCCTTGTAGATCGCAAGCGGAAGCGTTCAAGAGAACGAGGTTGAGGGAGTCGTACAAGTCGTGATCCAAATCACCGGAGATCCTAGCGCCAAACGGACGGCACCTCCGCGTTCAACACACGTATGGTCAGCATGACGTCTCCTCCTTCTTGATCCAGCAAGGGGGAAGGAGAGGTTGATGAAGATCCAGCAGCACGACGGCGTGGTGGTGAATGCAGCAGGGATCCCGGCAGGGCTTCGCCAAGCGTCTGCGGGAGAGAGAGGTGTAGCAAGGGGGAAGGGAGGCGCCAAGAGCATGGTTGCAGCTGCCCTCCTCCCCCCCTTTATATAGGCCCCCTAGGGGGGGCTCCGGCCCTAGGAGATCCCATCTCCAAGGGGGGGCGGCGGCCAAGGGGGTGGCTTTCCCCCCAAGGCAAGTGGAGGCGCCCCCCCCCCCCACCCTAGGGTTTCCAACCCTATGCGCAGGGGGGGGGGCAAGGGGGGCGCACCAGCCCACCAGGGGCTGGTTCCCCTCCCCACTTCAGCCCACGGGGCCCTCCGGGATAGGTGGCCCCACCCAGTGGACCCCCGGGACCCTTCCGGTGGTCCCGGTACAATACCGGTGACCCCCGAAACTTTCCCGATGGCCGAAACTGCACTTCCTATATATAATTCTTCACCTCCGGACCATTCCGGAACTCCTCGTGATGTCCGGGATCTCATCCAGGACTCCAAACAACTTTCGGGTTACTGCATACTTATATCTCTTTAACCTTAGCGTCACCGAACCTTAAGTGTGTAGACCCTACGGGTTCGGGAGACACGTAGACATGACCGAGACGGCTCTCCGGTCAATAACCAATAGTGGGATCTGGATACCCATGTTGGCTCCCACATGCTCCTCGATGATCTCATTGGAAGAACCACGATGTCGAGGATTCAAGCAACCTCGTATACAATTCCCTTTGTCAAACGGTATGTTACTTGCCCGAGATTCGACGTCGGTATCCCAATACCTTGTTCAATCTCGTTACCGGCAAGTCACTTTACTCGTACCATAATGCATGATCCTGTGACCAGACACTTGGTCACTTTGAGCTCATTATGATGATGCATTACCGAGTGGGCCCAGAGATACCTCTCCGTCATACGGAGTGACAAATCCCAGTCTCGATCCGTATCAACCCAACAGACACCGGAGATACCCGTAGTATACCTTTATAGTCACCCAGTTACGTTGTGACGTTTGGTACACCCAAAGCACTCCTACGGTATCCGGGAGTTACATGATCTCATGGTCTAAGGAAAAGATACTTGACATTGGAAAAGCTCTAGCAAACGAACTACACGATCTTGTGCTATGCTTAGGATTGGGTCTTGTCCATCACATCATTTTCCTAATGATGTGATCTCGTTATCAATGACATCCAATGTCCATAGTCAGGAAACCATGACTATCTGTTGATTAACGAGCTAGTCAACTAGATGCTCACTAGGGACATGTTGTGGTCTATGTATTCACACGTGTATTACGATTTCCGGATAATACAATTATAGCATGAATAAAAGACAATTATCATGAACAAGGAAATATAATAATAATCCTTTTATTATTGCCTCTAGGGCATATTTCCAACACTCCAAAAGTCCTGAAACTGCACGAAAGTTATTTTTGGAATTAATAAAAAATATTGAGTGAAGAAAGTACGAGAGGGGACCCACACCCTGGCCACGAGGGTGGGGGCGCGCCCTACCCCCTGGGTGTGCCCCTGCCTCGTGGGCCCCCTGGCAGTCCCTCGGTGGCCATCTTATGCTATATGAAGTATTTTACCCTAGAAAAAAATCATAAGCAAGCTTTCGAGATGAAACACCGCCGCCACGAGGCGGAACCTTGGCGGAACCAATCTAGGGCTCCGGCGGAGCTGTTCTGCTGGGGAAACATCCCTCCAGGAGGGGGAAATCATCACCATCGCCATCACCAACAATCCTCTCATCGGGAGGGGGTCAATCTTCATCGACATCTTCATCAGCACCATCTCCTCTCAAACCCTAGTTCATCTCTTGTATCCAATCTTTGTCCCAAAACCTCAGATTGGTACCTGTGTGTTGCTAGTAGTGTTGATTACTTCTTGTAGTTGATGCTAGTTGGTTTATTCGGTGGAAGATCATATGTTCAGATCCTTTATGCATATTAATACCCCTCTGATTATGAACATGAATATGATTTGTGAGTACTTACGTTTGTTCCTGAGGACATGGGAGAAGTCTTGCTATAAGTAGTCATGTGAATTTGGTATTCGTTTGATATTTTGATGAGATATATGTTGTCTTTTCTCTAGTGGTGTTATGTGAACGTAGACTACATGACACTTCACCCTTGTTTGGGCCTAGAGGAAGGCATTGGGAAGTAATAAGTAGATGATGGGTTGCTAGAGTGACAGAAGCTTAAACCCTAGTTTATGAGTTGCTTCGTAAGGGGCTGATTTGGATCCATATGTTTCATGCTATGGTTAGGTTTACCTTAATACTTCTTTTGTAGTTGCGGATGCTTGCAATAGGGGTTAATCATAAGGGGGATGCTTGTCCAAGAAAGGGCAGTACCCAAGCACCGGTCAACCCACATACCAAATTATCAAAGTAACGAATGCGAATCATATGAGCGTGATGAAAACTAGCTTGACGATAATTCCCATGTGTCCTCGGGAGTGTTTTCCTTCATATAAGAATTTGTCCAGACTTGTCCTTTGCTACAAAAAGGATTGGGCCACCTTGTTGCACCTTATTTACTTTCATTACTCATTACTCGTTATAAATTACCTTATCACAAAACTATCTGTTACCGATAATTTCAGTGCTTGCAGAGAATACCTTACTGAAAACCGCTTGTCATTTCCTTCTGCTCCTCGTTGGGTTCGACACTCTTACTTATCGAAAGGACTACGATAGATCCCCTACACTTGTGGGTCATCACAAGTCCATCTCCGTGCATTGGACGCCGAGTCTCCACAGAGCCACGCCGCCGAGATCCGCCGCCATCAGTGTGTAAGATAAAGTACCGCTCCACTAAAGAAGCCGTCCTCCGGTCCCTCGAGCCCGTGTGTACCTCCAAGAATGATGCCCCCAAGGGGGAAACGACACCAGAGAGCTGCCGTCATCCGATCTATTGATCTAGGGTTTCCCCGGAGGTAGCAGAGAGTGGCCTTGAACTTCTCCACGGCGATGCTTTCAAGAAGGGAAAGACGCAGGCAGCGCCGCCACCGCGGGCCTTGGCAATAGCCGATAGCAGGTTTTCACCTAGATCTGTTAGAAGAACCTCCATCTCTCGTGCACGGACCGCCGCCATCCCTGTCGGGATCTAGATGATCCAGGCCGCCGCTCCCAGATCACAACAAGGAGAAGCCCCCACCGAGACCCGTCGGCCGACCAGGGGAGGCCCAGACCGCGCCCGCAGGACCAGATCCGCGCTAGATCCGTGCCCACGCCATTGCCCCGGAGCCAACCCCACGCGCAGCCGCCACAGCCTGGTCGCCCGCCCGCGCCGCCATCTGGACGCCGCCCCGCATCAGTGCCACGCCTCCGCCGCGCTGTCGCATATCGCGCTGCAGCCATATGCCAAGATGGGGAAAGGGGCCCCGCCGACGCCGACGCACACCGGGCTTCGCCCGGCGACGCCTTTTGGCGGTGGCGAGGGGAGGGGAGGGTGTAGGAGGCGGCCGCGGGGTGGAGGCATTTCGAATGTAGGGGATCACCGAGTCATGGGGGTGATATATCCAGCGATCTAGTCCGACTAATCCTTGAGAACTTGTAGGATAAACATATCTTTGCATAGATCGTACATGGCGATTTCGAACTATTTAACCACCTGCAGACAATAGTTGTTGAAGATGTAATGCCAAGTCCATTGTGGTGGGTTGCTGTCAAGATCGTTGCACACCCAAATCTCTAGCTTTGCCCGGCTGGCCTACCTCTAGCTTTTGGGAGGACTTTTGTAGGGGCGGGCAAGTCCAGATGTATGATTTGGATGCTGTGAAAATTAGTCTGACTTAGAGAAAATGTTGATTGGTGCCATGAGTTCGCATTGTTGGTTTACTGGTGCAGTGCTCTTGTTTTTAAGCAATTATGTTGAGCTACCTGGCTCGTTGCACATGTCATGTTTTTAGCTGCTATTCCTAAACGTTTTACACTACATCAAAGACTGATTGATTTACTAGAAAAGAACATAATTGCTAAAACTGGGGACGATTTACACAGCATCATCAAGCATCAATCATAACGATTTAATACCCAAAATACTAAGGACGTTCCATCTCAAACTGGCCAAGAACATTAGTGATTCAAAATGGGTTCAGGAACTTGCTCTCTGGCGGCACCCCGTTCGGATGAGTCAAACTGAATTGTGCAGGCATCCATGTCCTGTCAACTGTGAGGGTCAGGAAGCGTTTTCTTTTCATTTGGGGGGGGGGGGGGGGGGGGGGGGGGGTATTGCGTCTGTTGAGAAATATGGGTGTAAGTGAACCATAACGAGATTGCATGTTGACTGGAGGCTGTGGCAAGATGATGCTCCGTATCAACAATCTTATTGTGTCCATTCCAAACTGAGGCTTAATCTAAATATACCAACGATGTTAGGTCCCAGACTGACCAAGAACAACACATGAAAGATACTCAAGTTTGGCTTGATTCTATAACTCTCCGGAAATAAAATCCCTAAATTTGCCATATTAAAATGCCTTATAAACAGTACAAAAATTGGATGCGGAAAAAAGACGGCAATACACTAAGCCTATAATAAACCTCAAAAGCAAATCCATTCTCGGATATCTATCAGTTACAGCGAGTTGACCCCACTGAAGCCATGACAGTATTCCCAATCAACAACATTCCACTCACACTTGGGCTCATCCTCGGCCCAAGTGTGAGACGGCTCGGCCAAGTAGGACATCTGGTATACAAGCCACTGAACGACCCTGATGGTAAGGGGATTCTCCACCCACAACAAGTTTGGTACGGTCCAAAACAATGAGCCTGTGGAGAAGGCCGGGGTTCCTGTAATGTGAGCGGGGTAGGGTCGCCGTACCGTCTCACACCAATGCTTGTCTACCCTGATGGTGAAAACCTCCATCCCAAAGTTGTGGCCCATCAGGACGGGTTCTCTAGGGCGGAAGAAGAAGCGGACGACCTACAAGGAGCCGATGCCAAAGTTTCCAATACCAGCCAAAACCGGGTGTAATCTCACAACCAATCATCCCAGGGATTTTCTTTACGAGGGGCGTATTTGACAGTCACAGATGTAAGCTTCAAAACGACGTTCCAGTCAGGGCCTAAAGGTTACAGGAAACTCCACTTGCCAACTTTGAAAGATGTTTTTTACTCAAATGCTACTTTCAGCTTGGATGAAATTGCACCACAAGAAAGAAAATATCTTTGCCTATTTGGGATCTTGCTTTTCATGCTTCTTATCTCAGCAACTCATGATTTTCATAAGTATTGCTAGAACATTGAAACAAATAAAATTGCCAGAATTTCTTCATCATGATTTAGTATCGATTATCTTATACTAAATATGGGATCATTTAGATCATTTTCTTATACTCCCTCTTTAAAGAAATGTAAGATCGTTTAGATCACTAACATTTCTTTACAACGGGAGTACAACTGTTCAGCAGGTGCAAGTAAAAATAAATGAACTCCACAACAATAACTGGTGAATCAAGTAAATAATACATAAATTTGACAGTATGCTAATAAGTTATTATAGGAGTTGTATCACGGAGCCCAAACAAAGAACTCAAAGGCAAACATTTAACAACTAAACTTCACAAGGTGATTTGAGATCTGAATTTCACAAAGCATAACACCGGCTGCAAGGCCCTGGTAAGTTTAACTTGACTGTGGAGTTAACTTTCCCCTCAATGTATTTTCTCACAGCCAAGTTTGATTTATGTGCATCCCTTATACATTCAGTTTCCAGTGGAGGGCATTTCCTGTCCAACATATCGCCAGAACATCGGTGACTGATAGGAGTGGTGTCCAATGTAAGGCACTCAAGTGATGTTGCATTCTCAAGAATATGACGTGCTAGCTCAAGCATGCTTTTTTGGGGGCAGAAACTACTGATCTTCACACTCTTGAGGTTGCGATGGCGGTGTTCTGACTAAACCTGGGAATGGTTATTAAAAAACTGGGTGAAACGGTTCGGTTCTTACTTTGGGTTTGATTGGTTCAGGTTTTATTGGGCTGAATCTTTTTTAGTTTGGTTTTGGTTTGGGTATGTGAAGAAACCAATTTGGGTATAGTTGGTTATGGGCTTAAACAGTTTGGTTATTAACGGCTGTAAACTATGGGTCCAAACCGGTTTTAGGGCATTGGTTATGTGCAATAAGCAACGACGCATCGTCAACGAGTATCTTTGATCCGCGTACATGATGCAATGCACTATGTAATTATGTATTATGGGGAAACAACACATACAAATTGAATGTGTCTGCTTGTGCTTTAGCTAAGCAATTGGTTTTAATGCACTTGTCAGTGAGCTTTTCAGTCGTGGGCGTTGTTTT
This sequence comes from Triticum aestivum, assembly GCF_018294505.1. Classification (NCBI taxonomy): domain Eukaryota; kingdom Viridiplantae; phylum Streptophyta; class Magnoliopsida; order Poales; family Poaceae; genus Triticum; species Triticum aestivum. The sequence goes on along the minus strand of NC_057807.1, from coordinate 474,104,761 downwards.
TTTGACACTTGTTGTGTGTTGACCATATCTCAACGATAACTTTGTTCCCAAACTATTGTAGATGCACTTATGTCTTTTCTATGCCTTTTGCTTCTTGACATGTCGATTTGTGCAATCATATATACATTGAAGCAAACCCATAGTTACGTATTGGGTTTAAACCCACGGTTATGTATTGGGTTTAAATTAATTTGGGTGGAAAAAATAGAGGGTTTAGTTTTGGTTGGGCTGAAAATGGCATTAAACGGGTATGGTCCAAGTATGGTTTTGAGAGATACATGTACGGGTATGGTTCAAGTATAGTTTAGGTATGAAACCATTCTCAGATTTAGTTCTGACATTTGTCTCAGAGATGAGGGATCTCCCTCAAACCAGTCATACTTGGACTGCACTCGTGATACCTGAAGATCAAAGGGCAAGACATTTAAATTCATGATTCAAACATGGCAATTGGATAATCTTTGCAGGGTGAACAGTGACTTACAAGCAAGACAAACTTCTCCAACAAAGGAGAAGCATCAAAAAAAGAAACTAAGGATAAGTAATCATAGTCCCGATGAGAATGGAGTCCAGCAAGATAAATATTCAAGAACTTGAGGTGGCGAAATTTGCTAGATGCCACTGGTACATTAAGTATCTGCATAAAGATGACTCAGGTTAATTATTTCCGAGATATGGCTACTGTTATGTAACTTACCAACTTAATTATGAGAGAATACCTCATAACTAGAATGTATGGTAAGAGTCTCAACTTTTGGTGCACAGGAAGGAAGGTTGTCAATAGCATAACTGATGACAAAGCTATTGTTCAACATCAGGTTCTTCATCTTCCATGACTTTCCAAGCAAGAATTGCACACTAAAATCTAATAAGCGCAATCTGAAGATATTTGGGGCATTGATCTCTAACACCTGAAGGCTACATTCCAGCACTTCCAGGAACCTGAGCCGCTGCAGCAGACAAGGTATCTCCAGGCGAATGATGTCATGACAATATTGAAGTCTCAAATGTGCCAAAGCAAAGGAATGGGTCAGAAGGCACCCTAACTCATCCTCAGTAATATGCACATTACACAGATGCAGCGTTCTCAGGGTTCTCAAACCAAGTTGAAATGTGGGATGTAAGTCCAAATTGGCAAGGTGAAGATACTGCATCGAGCCTTGACATGTCTCAGATAGAAGCATGCATGGAAAGTTAAACGTTGCATCCTTCGGGGATAATGTAAGGTGGAGTTGTTCAATCCCTGGTGTAACCGCAATCTGGAGCCAACTGGTGAGATGATGATACGGTTCTGCATCACAAGGAATAACATAGTATTCAAGCCTCAATTTCTTCACACCAGCTCCTGAGTGGTTTCTTAAAACACGGTCAATCTTGTTGTTGTAGTCTCTTATAACATTTGAGCCTGTTGTTCTCTTACATAAAGTTTCTTTGGAGCACATTGTTTCATTAGTGAAGGTAAGATTGGGATAGCATTTCCAGGAGCTTTGGAAGGACCTAGACAAACAGGCAGCACGGGCAGCATCTTGCATTGGCAGTAGGAAATGTATATGACGCCAGATGTCCTGCATACAGAAGTACAGAAGATCATCATTACAGTTTGAGGTAAAGTATTATGGAAGTCTAATAAGGAATAATACTGTTCAAGACTTGCTTTGTAAATGTTGGCTTAAGCTGGGAAAGGATGGCAATCTAAATGTAAAGTACATCGATCGTGGCAAATAAAAACAATGGCAGAGCTCACATGGAAAAGGTTCTAGGTTCATAACTATCAAATGGGTCTTAAAACTGTGGCTGCATGCATCGCCTAGATGCAGAGGCCGGGGGTCATCCTCCTTTTCTAAAAAAATGTGTCTTAAAACTCATGGAACAGTTTTGTGCAGGAAAGTTAGCCGCAACAGAACAAAGCAAAGCTTGCTGCGGTGAAAGATATGTTCATAATTTTTACTTAGCTATGCTGCTGATAGAAGTCTGGCATTACCAGAACATACCTCTGGAAGATCTGGCATTGGATATCTTACTTTTTTGCCACCATGAGAATTAACATCCTGTCGGCAGGGTGATCTGTTTCTTTTAGAAAATGAAGCGATCCATCCATCTGAAACATTAGTGTAACTTTTAGTACAGACACCAACAGAAGGATATAACAAGTTCAAGCACACACAAAGTTAGAATCATTGTGCAATTTTTTGCAGGGACATCAGTGACTACAAGAGACAAAGCTTGGCACAAATATTTTAGCAAGACTCCACACACTGGGTGCCTCTTCCTCCGCCTGATGACGCCAGCCGTCCTCCCCAGCTCTGTGTTCAGCAGACCAAGCAGGCCTGGACTATACACATGCGCATCTGGCGCCAAATGCGACTACCCGTGCTTCCGGCTGGACACCATGACCACCGATGTGACGTCAAGAAGCCACAGAGGGGCAGCAACTCCACCTCCAAGCTCAAGCCAAGAAGGCTACTCTGATGAGGGCAGCACACTAGCAAGCTCAAGCCAAAGAGGCTTCCACATGAGGTTCTAGACATCACTGCCCATTTGGAACACCAACAAGTGCAGACTCAAACCTCCTTTGACAGTATCAAAGGTGAGCTTGTGAAGCTCGCATCGATGGTTTCACGACTTGCAGTCTCCCTTAGCAAGCAGCCATGTGCGCCTGACAACGGCTCACTGGAACAATCTCAAGCCTCTGCATTGTTCCAAACTCCATCACTTATCCTTCCATGGTTACTTGAAACACCAATGCCAACAGCACAACAAACTCCTGAGCCCGACGTCCGACTTCCCAGTGTGGAACTGACACCAACAGTTCACGCCACGCCCAACGTGTTCGAGGATATGCCAGAATATGATGTACATGATGATAAAATGAGTGGCAACTCAATTGGCTTCATTGATGTGTTAGATAGCACTCCCTGAATACATGGGATTCTGCATATTTTCCCTGTAACTGGATGTGATGCTATAATCCCTGCACAACAGCAGATACAAAGCAAGAGCATTTTTTCCTTGTGGGAATACTCATTTGAAAAGGATGCACAATGGCAGTGGGACCCTGGCAAGGACAACAGGAAGTTTAATGATCTGATTCCTGCATGTTGGTAAACAGTGTCAACAAATGCAGTACTCAAGCTCACAAATGGGAAGCCCATCCAACCTGCATCTATACTGTCTGAGCAAGGAAAAGTACAGAAAGTGCACACCCAAAGTGGCACCTGCTGTTACTTGAGACAGGAAAAAGGATTGGAATTACTATGCAGCTCACGGTTCAATTCCATGTACTCTTGCAAAATTATTCAGAAATGCAATGCGCTCAGAATTATTCACAACAACACATGAGCTTGGGTGGAATCACTCTTTGGCTGATCAATTATCAGCCTCCTTAACATGGCTGAAGAATTCTGGAGAGTTGCTGATTTCCATTGTTGAACAAGGATCTCAAGGAGGGTGAATGTCAGGGTATTAGTATTATGAGATATTAAGAGAATATTAGATGTAAGGGTAGAAGGGTTATCTTTGTATTAGTTGCTTGCCTTGTTTAGGAACACCCAAGAACAAAAGGCTTAATTTATCTTGTTCCTCTATATCATTCTTGTATCTTTTGTAACAATTCCCTGTGATTACCTTATCTTATCCCTGTTTTCCTCCAGTAATTGCAGTTATTCGGTAGCTTTAGTTAGGATCTTGCATATATTTCTTGGTACAATATTCAAGGTACAGATCCCCACTGCAAACAGGGCTTCAAGAAAAAGGTAAAAATATATATAGAAGTTGGATCTTCTGTCTAATTTTTTGCAGGAAGATGAAAGAGACCTAGAATTTACAAGACTCAAATTGTGTCAATCTGAAAATCAAACTCCAGTTGAGCGCAAGTATTTTTGCAAAACGACGGGATTGCCCAAGTCCAGTCGACTTCCTTCGATCTAGTAAAACTGGATCTCATCAGCTACTGAGATCCCCACTGCCGACAGGGCTCCAAAAAAGTTGCTTTTTTTTTACAGAAATTGGATCTTTTGTCCAATTTTTTGCAGGAACGCAAAAGAGATCTACAATCTACAAGAATAAGTTGTGTCAACCTGAAAATCAAACTCCAACAGAGGACAAATATTTTAGGAAAACAACGCAATTGCCCCCAAGGCTCGTCGAATTCCTTTGGTCTAATAAAACCGGATAACACCACGCACTGAGATCCACAATGCGGACAGGGCTCCAGAAAAAGTAGTTTTATTTACGGAAAAACTCACACATAGCAGCAAGGCGCACACAGGAGAATTAATAGCAGAGGAGCCGCAAAAGCAAAATAAGCAAAGTCGCGCGGGACTTACTATTGGCTTCCATACGGCCACGATTTCGCTTCTGCTTCTGCTCCCGCTGCCTGGACATGAGTCGATTCAGCGCCATCAGCCCCATGATTCGACGATGTCTCTGTGTGCGCTACTTCAATTTAGGGGGGCGGGGGGTCGGGTAGGAGATCCCGCTCTGTCTCAAATACGAATCCGTGTTTGAATCAGCTGGCGCGAAGAGGAAACCAAAGTTGGCGCCAAGGGAGGAAACCAAAGTCGCCTTCTACTTGGAGAGACGGAATCGCAGTAGGAACAACCAAACCCTAAGGGCATTTGCAACAGTTTCGACAACGTCTGTCTACAATGGCCTGACATGTCATCTGTAGACAGCCCTGAGGACAGCGTCTACATTGGGACCTTATTCGGTGGTCTATTGAAACAAAATAAATAAATGATAAATCTTTTGGTGGATCTGGACGGAACATTGGGGATTTGATCCTGGCCGCTGAACTTCCGCTGGGTGGAAAGGCTAATCACCAGATCGATCGTGGAAGGAGAAAACCATCGTAAGTGCAGACGGCTTCGATTCAACAGTACATGGCCGTCTGTATCTCCCGATTTTCCTGCTCTACAGATCGTTTGGAATTCTACCGACGACCTCTTCCTCTCTCTTGATTCTCTCTCCTCCACATCATTTAAAATTCTAGGAGAGAATAGCCACAATATCACTGGTGGAAACCACAAGTACCAAAATACCACTATGAAAAACCGAATGTGATGTACCGAGGTAATCACACCCAATCCAACATCAATTACAGAGTTCCTCACTTCAATTCAAAAGATACAACCCGAGAGATATAGGGGATCAGAGAGGAGGAGACTTGGGAAGGAGGAAGGAGACGATAGGAGACTGGGTACAGAATGTTGACTAATTCCTCGCTATCACACCGATCCGGCGACTCGGCCTGTTATACTACTGCCTCTCGCTCACCAGACGCGGCCCACTACTTTAGGCCCACTAACCTTCCGCATGAATTACACGTAGGTGGCTTCAGTGTCTGTCGTCGTTGTCAGTACTGTCGTAGCTGTACTGACAATGCCTCCCTCTTGAGTTGCAGCATGTCCCCATGCTGGTGCGTCCGGAAACCTGTTCTTCAAGACATCATAGTCTTCCCAGGTGGCTGCTTCAGCTGCTAAACCAGACCACTGAATCAACACTTGGACCTGCACCTTGTTGTGGCGTTTCACCATCTTGCGTTCAAGAATCCTCTCTGGCACCACTTGAACACCTGACAAGTCGACTGCTGCAGGCAACTGAGAAAACACTGGAGTGTGATCTGACTTGTGTTCTTTCAATTGAGACACATGAAAAACTGGATGTATCTGAGCTTCCGTAGGAAGTTGGAGCTTGTAGGCGGCTGGACCTATACACTCCAGAACCTGAAAAGGACCATAATATTTATAGGCCAACTTAGCACAAGGCCTATTTACCACTGAGTGTTGGGCATACGGTTGCAACTTCAAAAAGACCTCATCTCCCACTGAGAAAGAGCGTGCAGATCTATGTTGATCCGCATACATCTTGATCTTTGCTTGAGCTTTTAGCAGGTGGTTTTTGAGTAAGGCTGAGTGGGATTGGTGTTCTCTCAACCATTGTTCCACATCCACGTTAGCCGACTGAAGCACTGATGAAAAGAACCCATAATTGGGGTTGTAACCATAGAGAGCCTTAAACGGGGAGCAGCGAGAAGAGTGGTAATTGGTGTTGTACCAAAATTCAGCTAGAGCAAGCCAGGAGTGCCATTTGTGAGGATTGACATGGACAGCACACCTCAAGTACATCTCCACACATTGGTTGACCCTTTCACTTTGCCCGTCCGTTTGGGGGTGATAAGTTGTGCTCATGGTCAACTTTGTGTCCCATAACTTGAATAAATCTTTCCAAAAGTGACTTGTAAATATCTTATCTCTATCTGACACAATAGAAGAGGGTGGCCCATGGAGTTAGACCACTGACTCCAATAATTCTTTAGCCACTGTGGGTGTAGAGAAGGGATGTTTGAGAGCAATGAAATGGCTATATTTGTATACCTGTCTACCACAACCAAGATGACTGTATATCCGTTGGATTTAGGCAAGGCCTCAATAAAATCCATAGTGATGTGTTGCCAAGGTATATCTGGCACTGGCAAGGGATTCAACAGCCCTGGAGACTTACAGTTTTCATGTTTAGCTTTCTGACAAATCTCACACTGTTACACAAATTCAGTCACATCTTGCTTCATGCCAGGCCAACTAAACAATTTCTGCACTCTTTGATAAGTGGCTTGAATACCAGAGTGACCTCCCACAGCACTAGCATGAAAGGCAGAGATCAGTTTTGTTTTTAAAGCTGAATTTGCCCCAATCCAGATCCTATCCTCCTGCTTAATTATTCCCTGGTGTAAGGAGAACCCTTCTGCATTCTCAGTGAACACAGCCAATTGTTGCAATAATTTTTGTGCCTGAGGATCCACTGCATATGAATTAGTGACTTCAATCATCCATACTGGCTGACTCTGAGAAGTAGTTGTCACAGCTAACAAGTGCCCCACTCTAGATAAGGCATCTGCCACTGTATTTTCATTTCCTTTTTTGTACTGAAAAGAAAACTGAAGTCCCACTAATTTCATCATGGCCTTCCTTTGCAGATCAGAGGTGAGAACTTGATCTCCTAGCTGGCACAAGCTTTGATGATCTATTTTTATGATGAAGGGACCTCTCTGCAAGTACGATCTCCACTTCTCCACTGTCATCATAATGGCCAGAAACTCCTTCTCATAGATGGACAAATGTTGGTTCTTAACTCCCAGTGCCTTGCTGTAATAAGCTACAGGATGTCCATGTTGAAGAAGCACAACCCCCACCCCAGTTGCACAAGCATCAGTCTCTATGATGAAGGGTTGGTCGAAATCAGGCAAACTTAGTACAGGTGTTGTTGCCATGGCCTGCTTGAGGGTGTCGAAGGCTTGTTGTGCACCTTCAGACCACCCAAAGCCATGTTTCTTAAGGAGCTGAGTTAAGGGTTTGACAATAATTCCATAGCTCTGCACGAATTTCCTATAGTACCCAGTCAGTCCAAGAAATCCTCGCAATTCAGTAACAGAAGTGGGAACTGGCCAGTCCAACATGACCTTAGTCTTTTCAGGATCAGTAGACACCCCAGTATCTGAGATAATGTGCCCTAGATATTCCAATTTCTGTTGAGCGAGTACACTTGCTAAATTTTGCATAAAATTGATGCTCCCTCAACACTTGCAGTACGTTTCTGAGATGATCCAAATGCTCTAGGAATGATTTGCTGAAAACTAAGATGTCATCCATGAACATAATCACATACTTCCTATTTTGAGGGGCAAACATGAAATTCATACCACATTGGAAAGTGGAGGGGCCACCACACACTCCAAAGGGCATCTCTCTGAACTGATAGTGTCCACAATGGGTTTTAAAGGCAGTTTTGTGTTCATCTTCAGGCACCATTCGAATTTGATGATAACCTGCCCTTAAATCCAGTTTAGAAAACCATTTAGATCCTCCCAGCTCATCCAATAGCTCATCCACAATGGGCATAGGAAATTTATTTTTCAGAGTGATAGAATTCAGCTTCCTGTAATCCACACAAAATCTCCATGATCCATCCTTCTTTTTAACCAACAAAACAGGAGAAGCAAATGGGCTGATGCTGGGCACAATGAGTCCTACTTGCAACATCTCTGCCACTTGTCTCTCTATTTCATCTTTTTGTAATGGAGAATATCTATATGGTCTTACATTCACAGGCACTGTACCAGGAAGTAAATGTATTGCATGATCATGTACTCTGCTAGGTGGCACAGATTGTGGCTCTTGAAAAACATCCTCAAATTCTGTTAAAAGAGCTTGCACTTCGGCTGGAACACCTATTGTATGTTTATCTGACACAGGGGAGATCAAAACAGTGGCCCATATATCATTTCCCTGGTGCCACCGGACCACTTGCTCTGCTGACATTTCTTGCAATTAAGATGAAACGGCAGTAGTAAGGCCTTGTAACTTGATCACATGTCCCTCCAACTGAAATTGCACCCACTTCTCTTTCCACTGACATACCATTTCTCCCCATTGCTCTAGCCAATCCATTCCTAGAATCAAATCATAGCCTCTCAGAGCCAGGGCTTTGAAATCATACTTGAAGGTATGACCTTGCACCCACCAGTGTAAGTCTGCTACTTCTTCAGTACATTGTAGCAATTCACCATTTGCCACTCTTACAGGCAAGGCAGTGTCTAAGGTGGTGGTTGTCACTTTAAGTCTCTGGAGTAATGCAGAATCAATGAAGCTACTGGTACTGCCCGAATCCACAAGTATGATAACTACCTGGTTTCCGATGAGAGCTCGTAATCTGAGTGTTTTGGGATGATCAGCACCCGATAGAGCATTGACAGACAACTGCATTTCTGCCATAGCTTCCTCCTGAGTAATAACTGCATCCAAAATTTCATCACTGAGTATTGCAGAATTGTCCGACTGCATGACATGCACCTGTGCAGTAGGGGACTTAGCACACACATGACCAGGCATATATTTGTCTCCGCAGCTATAACACAACCCATTGATTCTCCTAAATTCTTTCAACTGCCTAGCTTTCCATAGATCACCCGAGGGCACTGAATTGATTCTGTTATTAGATTTCTGGTTGTACATCTTTGTATAAGAAGATTTAACACTTTTAGTTCTGCTCATCACTTCTTCTTGAACAATAGCATAATCTGCCGCTTCAGCTACATTCCTTGGCAACTGAATCTCTACAGCTCCTCTGAGCTCTTCTTTTAAACCCAACAGAAACCTGGTGACCAAAAAGGTATCACTAACAGATTGCTCATATAGCAGCAGCTGATAGACCAACTGATTAAATTCCCTTTTATACTCCAGGACTGACGCAGACTGTTTAAGCAATAGCAACTCTTTCATTTTGTTCCGGTGTACATTTCTATCAAATTCAGTAGTCACCGCAATTCTGAATTCACTCCAGCTTGGCCACTGATGTATTAACTTGTATGCATGAAACCAGTTCGCTGCATCCCCAAACATGTGTAAGGTTGCATATGTTACCTTAAATGCTTCTGGAATGTCATCCATCTAACCAAATCCTGACATCCGAGCCCTCGAATTTGGGAAAATCCATCTTCGGCATCCAAGGTTTCCGGCTGTGTGACTATCCGGCATTTGCTGTATCATACTGATACCGCTCGCCAAAGGTTGCATTACCCTGTACCTGAGTTTGTACTTGCTGCTGAGCTTGTTTCAGAGGAGGTGATCCCAGGATTCCATCACCGCTGGCTGCCGATGACTGCATTGACTGTTTGTTCAGCATCTCTCTTGTTGTTGCCGCCTGCTTGTCGGGCTTCCCCCATGGATATCATTGCGAGGTTCACATTACCCTGCACCACATCAAGGCGTTCCACTTGCTCAGCCATCTTCAAATCCAACCTATCTAGGCGAGCTGCTATCTCATCAATGTGTCCGAGATGTTCAGTGGCCTTGGAGAGAGCTTCAAGCTGCTTCATAACAGATGCCTCGAATGTGGCCATTGAGTCGAGCACTAACCGTATCTGCACACTTGCCTTCGTCGGAGCCGTAGCGCCCTCGTCTACTGCCGCCGGAGTCGGCGAGCCTCAGGTGTTTTACGGACGCCCCCAACCTGAGCCTCTACAACCGACCCGCTCGCCGCCTTGCCTCGCAAATCCAGCCGCTCGCCGGAATTTCACACCCTCATAAGGAACCGAGGGAAACCGCGGCGTACCTGAATCCAAAGCCGAACAACCACCGCCGCCCAGAAAATGCCACCGGCGCCGACTCTGACAACGGCCGCCACACCGCCGCCGCGAACCCCGATCACGACTCGGAATTTCACGGAAGAGCCCAACCTAGCCGTAACCGAGCTCGATTCGCCACACCCCGCTGCCGATCGCCCGAATCTGATACCAACTGTGATGTACCGAGGTAATCACACCCAATCCAACATCAATTACAGAGTTCCTCACTTCAATTCGAGAAATACAACCCGAGAGATATAGGGGATCAGAGAGGAGGAGACTTGGGAAGGAGGAAGGAGACGAGAGGAGACTGGGTACAGAATGTTGACTAATTCCTCGCTGTCACACCGATCCGGCGACTCAGCCTGTTATACTACTGCCTCTCGCTCACCAGACGCGGCCCACTACTTTAGGCCCACTAACCTTCCGTATGAATTACACGCAGGTGGCTTCAGTGTCTGTCGTCGCTGTCAGTACTGTCGTAGCTGTACTGACACCGAAGTGCCAAAATAGCACTAAAGTTCAGGTTTTCCATACCAAGATAGCACTACCGTCTATTGTCAAACATATTTTGTTAGTCAACGGTGGATGGAGCTGTCAGTTTTTTCTACCTTGCCAAAAGTACCCTTCATCCTATCTCTGAGCGTGTGCGCTGCTGCCCGTGGCCATGGGGCTTGTACTGGTCAAAGTGGCCGGAGATTGTTTTGTCGGCCCGAGCTCTAGCCACGGCTCCTGTACATGTCAAGCCGGCCGCCCCTGTTCCACGTTGTTCCCAGCGACATGGAGCCGCCACTTTGCAGCGCACGCAGCACCGCCCAGGCGCCCACCACGCCATGCATGACGCCATGCCCGCCCAGCTCCTCCCCGCATCCAAACCATCGCCGTCCCACTGCGGATGACGCCGTGTCACCTCCTTGCTCCGGAACCGAGCGTGGAGCATGGCCCCGCTGCGGCCCCTGGATCTTGCCCGATACTATGCGTGTGTGCTGCTTGTTGTTGCTTGCCATAAGCTAAGTGCATCATGTGGTTGCACAACGCCACCGCCGCTTGCTATAGTTGCTGATGGTGCGAGTGCGAGGCACGACGGCCAACAGGGTTGAGGCAGCGCAACAGCGGTGGTGGCGACCGGAGCCCGGAGGTGGCGCACAAAGCAGGTGGCAAAGCCGAGGTGCGGCCGGGCGACGACGAGCTCGGTTGTGCAGCTGCGCTTGACAATGCGGGGGAGGGAGACATGCCTCTTGCTGGTGGATTCCATCGACGCCGGCCGCTTTCCCTTGTCCAGCCACAAGCACACAGTAAAAGGGCAAAGTAGTATTTTTACTCATCTGTTAGTCTCAGTTAGCTCATAGTGGTATCTTGGCATGAAAATTTTCAAGTGAGTGCTATTTTGGCACTTTGATTTTTCATAGTGGTATTTTGGCACTTGTGGTTTTCACTAGTGGTAGTTTGGCTATTGGCTCAAATTCTAGTTGTCAACCCTTCTAGACAGCTGACTGTACATCATTATACATGCCCTAAGGTGGAGGAGCAAATCAAAAAAGTCCATATATGGATGGGCAACAGGGACCTCCCTCTTTTAATATACCTTTCTCTTAGGAAACAGCAAGCAGTAGGCCCACGTCGCGGTTTTACCCTATTCGCACAGACCCGAGCGAGACGGGTGAACATGGGCCGACCCATTCTAATCTGTCTGTTACCTCTACAAATCCCGGTCTTGAAAATCTTTTAGAATTCCTCAAAAAAATGGAAATCTTTTTTAGGGCCCGCTTGGAATCGGTGTAAGATTTTACGTCCGGATTTGGTATACACCTGTATTATATGGGCCGCAATGTGACTTCCGCCTGGAGAAAAAATGACGCCTAGAGGTCTGTATTGTTTTTACGGGGGTATCTAGGGCCAAATGGTAATCCAAGTGGAGCCTTAGAAGGTTTCAAGCTGATTTTTACCGGTTTGGAACCTGGGGGCTGCTAGGAATCAGCCGGCTGATCTTAGAAAAGATCAGCAGCCTTCCTAGCCGTCGATTTGCATTGATTTGGGCCCCTTGTTTCCCCGAACCACGCTATCACAATACGCTCGTGTCTCCTCCATCGTGACTCCAGGCACTGGCATGTGCAATGCAATATCCTCGCCTAGCTCCGGCGAGAACCGTTGCTAGCTGACTTGCAGCATCAACTCTTGCTTGCACTAGCCGCAGCGCTCAGGTTGCAGCAGTCACGTCACCGAATCTCAGAGAAAAACGCCAGTGAGCTTGCTATGCACCGGCAACGGTTGTAGTGCCGGCAAGCTCCGGGATTGCAGCACCAGCAACTATGTTGCTGCGACCATCCCTTGAAGCATCGGCGATGCTCCGACGGCCCGGCAATGTCTCATTGCAACGCTAACGATGCTCCGGCGGCCCGGAATGCTCCATTGAAACAATCATGAGGTTTCGTCAGCCTGGCGAAGCTCCATTGAAGCACCAGCGAGGTTCTGGTGGCCCGGCGAAGCTCCATTGAAGCATCGGTGAGGTTCCGGTGGCCCGGCGAAGCTCCATTGAAGCACCGACGATGTTCCGTCGGCTCGGCGAAGCTCCATTGAAGCACCGCCGAGGTTCCATCGGCCCGACGAAGCTCCATTGAAGCACCGGCGAGGTTCTGTCTGCCCGGCGGCGCTTCATTGAAGTTCCGGTAACGCTCCATTGCCGCCGGTGGCGAGCTGCATGACAGGATTGAAGAGCTTCTCCATGGACGGCTGTAAAACGCGAGCATCTGCAGCATGGTGCCCGTTGCAAAACGCAGGGGTGCAGCAGCAGCGCGCGGTGCAGGCGCAGTCTCGCAGTGTGGTGGTCGGAGGAGCTGGACAGTGTGGTGGGAGAACAAAAGAGGTAGGAGACTAGGCCGTCTAAGAGAAAAGATAATGATAGAAACGAGTGGCTCGCAAGGAAAGGCAGTGCGTCGTGCGTGGAACCACCGCGACATGTGGCGTCCAGCGAACACAGATGATTTCTTGCATAAATCATCCGGTTGTTTTTAAATGATTTCCTTGGAACCTCCAAGAAGGTTCATGAGCCGGGTTTTTTCTTTTTTTTTTCTTTTTTCTGTTTCATGTTTCTTTCTTTTTTTATTTCTCTGCTTTAAAAGTAGAAAAATCATAGAAATGTTCAACATATTCAAAAAAGTTCAGAAATTCCAAATTTTATTCACGCTATCAAAAAAATGTTCGTATTTTCAAAAAAGTTAAGAGTTTCAAGTTTTCTTCATGTATTAAAAAATTGGTGTTTCAAAATTGTGTTCATGTTTTAGAAAAATGTTCAGAATTTTAAATTTCAAAAGAATTGAAGTTTCAAACAAAACTGTGTTTTAAAAATATATTCAAATTTCAAAAGCAGAAATTTCAATTTTATTTTTGTTTTTCAAAATGTGTTTCTGTTTTTAAAGATTGTTCGTGTTTTTAAAAAATCACAATTTTGAAATATATTTGTGTTTCACAATTTTGAAATTAGATCAAACATTAGTGTTCAGATACTTAAACTAATGAAAACAAAACAATTTATTGAAAATGTAACAATATTGTTGCACTGTCACGTCAGAAGAATATACATGAGTTTGTCACATTGTGCTATGTTTAGTTTTAAGCTTGCTGTGCTGAAATGACTTGATTTCTTTCTGACATTTCTAACTTATACAACTTTGAAGCAACAAGCCAACATTGCTGCTATCGAAGAGTCGGTGTACAGAGTACTAACATCCTTCAAGCAAAGGGTATGTTTCTTTGAAATTTGTTTACTCAATAAAATGCAGTCCAAATAGTTGTGTAGAGACCGTTTTATGGTACATACTAGAGATGGTTGGAAGCAAACAAAAGGTTATAAATGGTTATAACAGTCTATGTGATAATCTGAAATCTTAACCTAAGGCATCTTGTATCTGAATATTGGCAAGGGCAACATACCTAGTTAAAACATTACTTTACTGCAAATCTGAACATTCCTGTCCTAGGCTTGCAATCTTAGATGGATAGCCTAGATAAGAGCTGACATAACATATGCAAAACAATTGCCCTAAAACAAATGTTATTTTTAGAGGTCATTAAAAAATGTCAATATACATTTTGTTTTTGATGTTTACGGTGATTGAGTGGTGAAGCCCCATCATCTATGGTCCATATTCCAGTTCATGCAAATCCATGTTGCTGCAATATTACACAACTTCCAAATTAAGAACATTATCACCTTTGTTCACAGCCAAAAGGTAAACATCTTAGAATGGAAGTTTGCAATATATGTAGAAAACATAATGCAAAATCATATGCTCACTACAAAATGGCTTTATTGTGAAAATTGTGTGATGGCTCAATCCAATCTGATGCGGGTTGTATACATATATATCATCGTCAGGGTACCTAGTAGTCATGAAGTTCAGAGTTGTTGACAGCATCATATAGCATCGCCCAACCATGGGCACGGAAGGAGGGTGGTTACTGTTAAACAACGTGACAGGAAGTATGCGCCTGAGGACATGGCTGCCGAAGATTGTAGCATAGGATAGACTAGGAGTTTGTTATAGTTTATATTCTTGTTATCTTGAATATCTATCTCTAGTCTATCTCTTGTTCTCCAAGATTGTAATCCCAACAACTTGTACGCTATCAGGGAGGTCGCGACCCTGCCTATAAACACGAAGCCGTTGGCCCTGGCAAAGGCACGACGTTCCCAGCCTTTTCTCACATGGTAATCAGAGCCTAACTCTTCCATCCATCTAGCCCTAGCCTTTCCATCGCTCAAGCTTCCGCCATGGCATCCTCCAGCTCATCCAACTCCACCCTCACCGGCCAAATTACCGAGAAGCTCACCCGCACAAACTTCATCCTCTGGCGCACACAGATCACGCTGCAGCTCAGAGGCGCGGGCGTCTATGGCTATGTTGACGGCAGCATGCCGGAACCAGCCAAGACCGTTGTCACCAAGGACAAGGACGGGAAGGAGACGGCCGCACCAAACCCCCTTCATCCGATCTGGTTCCAGGAAGATCAGCAGGTACTTGGTTATCTTCTGAACAATCTTTCCAAGGAGGTACTCGTGCAGGTGACCTCGATCTGCCATGCACACGAGCTCTGGACAGTGCTGGCGAACATGTTTTCGTCCCAGTCGCTGTCTCGCATCAACAACATCCGCGTCGCCCTTGCGAACGCACAGAAGGGAAACCAGTCCGTTGCGGCCTTCTTCGCGCACATGCGCTCCCTCACCGATGAACTTGCTGCTGCAGGCAAGCCACTCGACGATGACGAGCTCATCTCCTACATCATGGTCGGCCTCGACATGGAGTATCAACCCCTCGTCTCCGCCCTCGACGCCCGCACTCAGCCGGTCACCCTTGATGAATTGTATGCTCAGATGAGCAACTTCGATCAAAGGGTGGCGCTGTTCCAGGGCACAAACTCTGGTGGTGGCAGCTTCAAGTCTTCTGCTAACGCCGCCATGCATGGCCGAGGTGGTGGCTCACGCTACCGCGGGCCAACCCGCGGCAAGGGAAACAACAGCAACAACACCCGTGGTGGCCGCGGTGATCGCGGCGACCGCGGTGACCGCGGCGACTCTCGCGGCAGTGTGGCCGACCCTCCTACACCAACAACAGGGGCGGCCACCGCAACTCCTCCAACAAGCGCCCCGATGCCGTACGATGCCAGATCTGTGGCAAACCTGGCCACACAGCAAAAGACTGTTGGTACAAGTTTGATGATGATGGTGACTCGTCCTCGGATGAGAAGGTGGCCGGGGCAGCTGATGGCTCATATGGAGTAGACACAAACTGGTATGTGGACAGCGGTGCAACCAACCACATCACCGGTGAACTCGAGAAGGTGACCATGCGTGAGAAATACCACGGCAAAGACCACATCCACACTGCCAGTGGAGAAGGTATGAAGATTCGTCACGTTGGTCACTCAATTATTAATACCCCTCATAGAAAAATTCACCTTCGAAATTTTTGCATGTCCCTAGTGCTCATAAAAACCTTCTATCCGTTCATCGTATTGCTATTGATAACCATGCCTTCCTTGAGTTTCACCCCTTCTATTTTTTGATCAAGGATCAGGCAACGAAGAAGGTGCTTTTCGAGGTAGATGCGTTCGCGGGCTCTACCCTTTGATTCCGGAGATTAGAAGGTTCAATAAACAAGTTTTCAGTGCCACCAAGCTATCTTCAACACGGTGGCACGATCGATTAGGGCATGCAGCTTTTCCTTTAGTTGAACGATTACTTAGGAAAAATAAACTCTCATATGTTGGAGAGCATAATGTCGAAACAATTTGTGATTCATGTCAGAAAGCTAAAAGTCATCAGTTGCCGTATTCAATTTCCACTAGTATTTCTACCAAACCTCTACAACTCATTTTCTCTGATGTTTGGGGACCTGCCCCTTCTTCTATTGGTAGACATACATACTACGTGAGCTTCATTGATGATTTTAGCAAATTCTCCTGGATCTACCTTCTTAAGAAAAGATCCGACGTGTTTCAAGTTTTTCTCAACTTCCAGGCTCTCGTTGAACGAAAGTTTGACACCAAAATCATCGCCCTCCAATCTGATTGGGGAGGTGAATATGAGAAGCTAAACTCATTTTTCCAAAAACTTGGCATATCTCATCATGTGTCATGTCCGCACGCTCATCAACAGAATGGGTCTGCCGAGCGCAAACACAGGCACATCGTAGAAGTTGGTCTTGCTCTCTTGGCAAGAGCATCCATGCCGCTTAAGTTTTGGGATGAAGCATTTCTTATGGCTGTTCACCTCATAAATATGTTCCCTAGTCGTGTCATCAATAATGACACACCCACCGAAAGACTCCTTCATACCAAACCTGACTACAACTCTCTTCGAGTATTTGGCTGCGCTTGTTGGCCCAATCTTAGGCCATACAACAACCGCAAGCTCATGTATCGATCAAAACAGTGTGTCTTCATTGGATACAGTGCACAACATAAAGGAGTCAAGTGCCTTGATGTCTCCACCGGTCGCGTATACATCTCATGTGATGTTGTTTTTGATGAAACCAAATTCCCCTTTGCTGATCTTCATCCCAACGCCGGTGCACTCCTTAGGAAAGAAATTCTTCTCCTACCATCGCATCTTTCCGGTATTGATCATGGGGGAGAAAATAATTGTGTTGATCATACGTTGACTAATCCTCATAACCATGTGCATGAGTATGATGATGCAGATACAGCAGCCGATGGTGCAGAAAACGGTGGAAAAATTGTCGAAAATGATGAAGAAATCAGCTCAAACAGGCGACATTTTATGTGTCCAAATCTAGGAGGCATATCCTCCTCGGGATTGGAGCAGCAACAGTTTGGCAGCGAATCCGCTCCGGGATCCGTGTGGCAGCAGGGCGGCGGCAGCTCAGGAACCGCGTCACCTGAGCCCGCGCCCACCAGAAGCCACGGCAACGACTCCGATGTCACCACACGGTCGCCATCGACCGGGGCAGACGATCCATCGGGCCCGCACCAACCTGGTCCCCCACGCGGCAGGCCGAGAGCCGCTGGCCCGCTAGTGGGTCCCGCTGCTACGCGCGCCGCCAGCCAACCGGCGCTGATCTGGCCAGGGGCCCAGGCGCGCGATCCAGGGCAGATCCTGCCGCAGGCACAGGGACTGGTGCGGGATCTTCTGCACCGTCTCCGCCCGCTTCGCCATCTGCACCAGCCACAGAAGATCCTGCCGAACCTGACGCAACTGCAACACCAGGAGAATCAGCCTCGGGATCGGCTGGCGTAGATTCGCCTGGATCTTCTGTGCGCGTGTCTTCACCACGCCTTCCACGCACGCGTCTACAAAAGGGAGTGATTCAACCTATAAATTATAAAACCAAGTTTGGTCTTGCATGTTACACAGGTGAACCACGCACGCTTGATGAGGCCCTAGGAGATGCACGGTGGAGAAAAGCTATGGAAGAAGAACACGTGGCACTCCAGAAAAACAAAACATGGTATTTGGTTCCCCCACCACAAGGTAAAAACTTGATTGACTGTAAGTGGGCTTACAGAATTAAAAGGAAATCTGATGGAACCATAGACCGTTATAAGGCCAGACTTGTAGCTAAAGGTTACAAGCAGCGATATGGTATTGACTATGAAGACACCTTTAGCCCTGTTGTAAAGGCTGCCACCATTCGTCTTGTGTTATCAATAGCTGTTTCCAGGGGCTGGAATCTTAGACAGCTAGATGTACAGAACGCGTTTCTTCATGGTGTTCTGGAAGAGGAAGTATACATGAAACAACCTCCCGGGTTCGTCGACAAAAACTCACCCTCTCATGTTTGCAGACTTGATAAAGCTCTTTATGGACTGAAGTAGGCACCCCGAGCATGGTACTCACGTCTCAGTCAAAAATTATAAGCACTTGGCTTTGTTCCATCAAAATCAGATACTTCACTGTTTATTTATAGAAAGGCAAATACATATATATTTGTGCTTATCTATGTTGATGATATTATTGTCACTAGTTCATCTGATGAGGCAGTGGCAGGATTGTTGAAGGATCTGAGTGCTGAGTTTGCTCTCAAGGATTTGGGAGATTTGCATTTCTTCTTAGGAATTGAAGTAAGGAAACTTGAGGATGGTCTTCACCTATCCCAAGAAAAATATGCCAATGATCTGGTAAGAAGGGTTGGATTGCAAGGATGTAAGCCTGTACCAACTCCCTTGTCTAGTACAGAAAAGTTGTCTCTTACTGAAGGAGATCCCTTGAATCAAGAGGACAGCACCAGGTATATGTAAAGCATACTATGAATCTTGGTCTTACTTTCAGCAAGTCCTCATCTACACTTGTCAGTGCTTTCTCTGACTCATACTGGGCAGGATGCCTAGATGACAGACGCTCTACTGGTGGGTTTGCAGTGTTCTTTGGACCCAACCTCATATCATGGTGTGCAAGAAAACAAGCAACCGTATCAAGATCAAGTACAGAGGCTGAGTATAAGGCATTGGCAAATGCTACAGCAGAAATCATTTGGGTTCAGTCCATGTTGAAAGAGCTTGGTGTGAAACACATTCGGGCTCCATGTTTATGGTGTGACAATCTTGGTGCCACCTATCTGTCTGCTAATCCGGTCTTTCATGCAAGGACAAAACACATTGAGATAGATTTTCATTTTGTGCGAGAATGTGTTGCTAATAAACAATTGGAAATTCGTTTTGTGCATTCAAGGGACTAGGTTGCAGATGGCTTCACCAAGGCACTACCTACAAGAAATCTTGAAGAGTTTAAACGTAATCTCAACTTGCGAAGTTGTGATTAAGGGAGGGTGTTAAACAACGTGACAGGAAGTATGCGCCTGAGGACATGGATGCCGAAGATTGTAGCATAGGATATACTAGGAGTTTGTTATAGTT
The DNA here is from genome assembly GCF_018294505.1 of Triticum aestivum. NCBI lineage: Eukaryota > Viridiplantae > Streptophyta > Magnoliopsida > Poales > Poaceae > Triticum > Triticum aestivum. The sequence goes on along the minus strand of NC_057807.1, from coordinate 474,085,269 downwards.
TATATTCTTGTTATCTTGAATATCTATCTCTAGTCTATCTCTTGTTCTCCAAGATTGTAATCCCAACAACTTGTACGCTATCAGGGAGGTCGTGACCCTGCCTATAAACACGAAGCCGTCGGCCCTGGCAAAGGCACGATGTTCCCAGCCTTTTCTCACAGTTACTTCACACTGTCAACATCTGTAGTTGGAGCAGGCTCTACAAACCCCTTGTGTCTCATGTAACAATGCAAGTCAACCATCTGAAATGATTTGTATTCTTCGATCATCTTCCCAAATGTGGTATCATTGGTTAGTTCAGTCATCGTCATCCCACCACCTGTGTTCAACCTCAACCACCCACTTGAGCTCAACCTCCTCCTACACCCGGGGTTCACCATCAACATCTTGTTCCTTGACTTCAACATCATCTTGTAACTTGAGATGAACCCTATTCTTACCACTTAAGTTCCAGTTGATTGTGTCACTTGACTTCACCCTACGTCGACAGTAAATAAAATCATTTCGAACTAGCCCATGCTACACCAATTGTTCCTTCAAATTATCGATAGTGATTGAGTCTAAAAGCCATGGCTTAGGTGCAGGTTGACAAAAAGATTCTTTATGCACAACAAACCTAACCATTCACAGCTTATCCATCTGCAACAGACAATATAAACATTGAATCAAGTTTTACAAGATTCTTCCATAACAGATATTCTAAAACATTTAGAGCATGGCCTCACATCTACAGACAGAATTCATGATTCATCTCAACACAAAAAGAACACTTGCCCTTGAGGCATAACGGAAAGAGCCCCTAACAGATATTCTAGAACATTAAGAGCATGGCCCCACACCTACTCACAAAGTTCATGATTCATCTCATCACTAATAAACACTTCCCCTTGAGGCAGATTGGAGGGGGCAATCACCGAAGATACTTGCAAGACAAGGAGTTGATGGCAACAAAGAAGACAAATACCTGCTTAGTGGATGGGGCTGCAATCAAGCTTCGACGGCCACAGGGAATGGCAACTTCCTTCATGCTAGCGAAAAGCTCAGACGGGCACAAATGGGGTTTTCGTGGGCGAATGTGTATGGGTCGATCCAGGGCAAACTTATTAAAAGAGACCAAACACGATTATCAATCTAGCAAGGGAAGAAATGAGTATGTTGGAGGATCTAACAAGTGTGGCAGGCCAAACAGCTAGACCAGATTAATAGATGGCAACCTTACGCAGTTAATCAGATGGTCTACCCCAACACTTGTCGTGACTTTGGCCATTGTTGTTGAAAACAAAAGCGGACAAGGGAAAATTCCAAGAAGGGAAGGCATGCGAGGCACGCACTTTCCCATTCAAACTGCTTGAGACATGAGGAGAACCACAAGTACCAAGCAACTTGGGAGGAGGCAACCTGCATGGGAGTATGACCGAGGACAAACCCTCCACCGCCAAGTGTGGTATAGTGTAGCAGCCCCCGCTTGTGTGCCAGATAGGTTGGAAATGACAAGCGTGTTGTAGGAAAGAGTAAAAACAACAAGAACTAAATGATACAAACACACCATAGTTTTTACTGCTTAATGGGGGAGGTTATAGATACATATTTACAGAGGTTTTTCATTCACGGGTAGAACTTGTGCAGATGTTGGATGTTCCACGCGTTGAGCACAGGAATCACATCTTCCGTTTCGAGCCACACTGCTCCAAGCCAGGAAAAACTGCACGACCATGTACGTACCTTCCCACATGGGCGAGATCTTGTTGAGTCCTTCGCGAGATTGGATCCGACTAAGGACAAGATCACCTGCTTCGAGCGAATGAGAGCGGATGTGACGGCTGTGGTAGTGACGTAATCCTTATTGATATCGGGTTGCATGGATGGCAGCCTGGCACCTAGCTTCTTTGAGAAGCGGGAGGTCATCGACCCTCAGCTGGCCTTGATCAGCCTCGTTGTTGGCCAGGACCCGAGGAGAACCGCGAGAGAGCTTTGTGGGGGAGGGGGGCCGCTTCTGCCCCATAGATGAGGAATAAGGGTGTTTCATCAGTGGGTTTAGCCGTTGTAGTATGGATCGACCATAGCATAGAGGGCAATTCTTCGATCCAGCGCTCACCGCTCTTCTTCGACATGTCGAAGTCTAGGCTTGAGCCCCTTGAGCACCTTGTCATTTGTGCGTTAGGTTTGGTCGTTGCTGCGAGGGTGATCAATAGAAGTGAAGCAAATTTTGGTGTCGATGTTGTCGTAGTACTCCCAGAACGCACCGCTGGTGAATTGGGTGTCATTGTCGGTTATTATGCAGTTAGGCACTCCGAAATGGCACACGGGACCCTTGATGAACTTGACGGCAGACTGCATCGGGATGGTGCGGACAGGCCCCACCTTCGTCCACTTGGTGAACTTGTCGATGGCGATGTAGAGGTACTGGTAGCCGCCAACGGAGCGAGGGAAAGGGCCCAGTATGTCCAACCGCCAGACTGGGAAGAGCCTTGAGAGGGGAATCGTTTGGAGCACTTGTGTAGGCTGGTGGATCTGCTTGGCATGGAACTTGCATGCTTCACAGCTCTTGACCATGTCAGTTGCGTCGGTGGACCAAAAGAAACCTTGTCAGAAAGCTTTGCCCATGTTAGGACCGTGAGTATATTAACCAGAGGGGGTGGATGGGAGATTCAACTTTTTCACAACTTTGAACCAAACCCAAACACTGAAGCGGAGTACTGAGTAGATCGAGCACTAATGGCAACATAGAAAGAACTAGACAAACAGTAAGGAGCGAAAAGGGTTAAGCAAATCTTTCGAAGAAAGATACTACAACGGTTTGAGTAGTAGCTAACAATCTTTACCAGGATGATGGTAATGCAGTATGCTAACAAATAGAGCAACATGAGTGAGCGAGTAACAAACACAAATATAAACTAGGATGCTTATGATCGAAGGAGAAAATGAACTAACAGTATCACAAACCAAAATGCTGACATCGAATGAGTGTGAGAGCTAGTGAATGAAATGGTAAACATGCAAGGATACACGAAAGAAAATATGATACTGATGAGGATACATGATCATGACAACTATCAAATCATAGACCACTGAAGATGTCTACTGAAAGACTTACAGTAGAGTAGAAAGAACCAGTGGTTCTCGATGGCGACATAAGGATTTGGTTGACCAATTTGCCATTCTTCCAAAGGACTATGTATGGTTGGAGGGACTTGTGATTGAACACAGGAGCAAACATCTCTCTATCATATTCTCCTTCAACCTGAAACTGATCGAGCTTCAATTGATTTCACTCGTGGTAGATACTTGTCCGCGATCTCCAAACCTTCGACAGACTTCTTTGCTGGCCACATTTACTCTTGGTTGCTGAAGCTTTGCTTGGTGAAGATAATTACTCTTCGACACTCAAGCTGATACCTATCCATCTAGAGTGTGCGGCTCTCAAGAGTAAGAGGTAGAAGAACTATAACCCATAACTACTGTGATGCTCAACCACTGTCTAAGTTTTGGCTCTTGATTTTCTCTAGGTGGATCTTAAACTCAAATCTCTTGAGAAGGGATATTCAATCAATCTTCTCTGAATCTTAAGCGGAGCAGCTAACAAACAAAGTTGGTGTGGGGTGGCTATCTATAGACACTTCCCGGTGACTATTTATATTGTGTCTTGGTCGGCCATTTCGTCGAACAATACCTGGGCATGCCCCGCATCGGTGTTTTCTAACATTGTACGCTTCCGTTGGAGTTGCGAAGAGTTGTATAGCATTGTTGGTGGCGCCTTCCTATTATGACCCACCTTTTCAGGCATACGGTCGCCTTGTGTTTCTATGCTAACCCCTGGATCGAATCGTCAGCATACCTAATAACGATGGTGTATCATACAGAAATGCATCGTTTATTATAATGCATGATCCAAAAAGAAAATAGGCTTACAGATTCTAACCATAGGCTAGTTAAGTACATAGTCTCACATTAAGCAAGCATAGTTCATAATAAAGCGAAAACGAAAGCATAGTTCAAGTCTCTTTGCAAAAAATAGTTTGATCCAACTTTGTAATAGTTGATCTACTCTACTAGTTGGACATACCATCTCACACAGTAGTCCATAATGCATATATATAAATGAGCTATTGTCTCACACGGCTGCTGTTGGGGATATAACCCCGAGGTGTGACCCGCCCGGGAGGGGCCGGGTTACACCGTTGGCGCCTTAACATGAAGAAGGCCCAAGAGGCCCTAGAAGATGAAGTGTGAAGACATCGGCTCACAGAGGCAGCCCTGGTGGTGGCCCAAGGCCCGGATGTGTTAACCGCCATATGGTGGCTTGCTTGATAAGACAAGACTATTTAGAAACCAGGGCAGTCACGTTGTGTGATCCAGCTCGGACTCTTGTAAGCCTCGGGCCTCGACCTATGTATATAAAGGTGAGACCTACCAGCGGGTTAACACAAGAAACAACCAATCGATAGATAGGTCAAGCATAATTGCTCCCTTGTAATCAAAACTCAAGCAATACAACTAGAAGTAGGACGTAGGCTTTTACCTCGTTGTGAGGGGCCGAATCTGGATAAATCCTTTGTGCCTTTTGCCCCGTTCAACCCCTTTGAGCTAACCAACATTGTGATGGCTCCACACCTAAGTCCTTTCACTAGGGCATCTGCCGTGACAAACCACGACAGTTGGCGCCCACCATGGGGCCAGAGCATGGTGGTTTAGAGTTCTTGAAGGGCAACTTCTTAGGGATCAAAGGATACCCTATGGTCCAGATGACCAAGAGTCGTCGCAGCAAGATCTACATCGACAACCCTGGCTAGGGCCCCGAGGATGACTCAGTCGAGTATGGGTACCGGGTCCCCTTTGGCGGAATTCACGTATTCATCGGCAAGATTGGCGAGTCGGAACCTGAGCTGGACACCTGCACCAACGTCGTCGAGACGGCTTAGCGCGCGCGACCTGGCTGGGTTCAACCCGACCGGAAGCATATCTTTGTTGGCTTTGTTCATGGGCCGCATCTTGAGGAAGGATCTGCATCTGGTGGAGAGACGGCCATCTATTCAGGTGATGAGTCCTCGACTAGAGAAACCGAATCAATCTATTAGCTTCAGGACGGTGGGCTTGGGGGCTATTCTGATGGCGACAGTATTCCGGATCCCTATGAGCGCCAAGAAGGGTTGTTGTTTTTATGGCTGGTACGTAGCCAACGTTGAATTCGTCAACGGCCGCGGCTATGATGTCCGACTCAACTATTGCCGCGACAGCTGGGGCGAGCGGCTCTGTACGGCCGCTGGCTCAAGTCTTATCTGAGCCCTTGGATGCCTTGGCAACTCTGTTAGCTGTAGAGGTAACTCCGGCAAATCAAGCGCATCATAATGCGGAAGTTGCAAAGCTGCGGGACAAGGTGGCCCAGGCCTGAGAGGATCTTAATGCGGAGAACACTAGGATGGCAATAGAGCGGGCTTCATTGGAGGCCGAGTCACAACAGATAAGAGTAGAAGCTTTTCGTCTGAGTCTGGATCAGAACGCGTCCAATGTTGTTCTTCGAAGGAGGCATCAGAGTCACTTGCCTTCACAGCTTGAGGGACGAAATCTTTTCAACACACCGGGGGCAGGAACGAGTAACCTGCCCAGTGTAACCCGGGTTGCGGAGGCGACAGGAACCGGGGCGGCGGCTCAACCTCGTGTGCCAGACCCGCCCCAAAGGGACGTGACCCCACCTCAACTGGTTCCAACACCTTCTGGGCATTACTATAAACCGATGGATAACATGATAGCATTAGCCACGCGGCTGGCAGCTATTCCGATAGAGGGCGAGTCTCTGGCGACGGTAGAGACCTGGAACAATCTGGAGCTTCTTCAGACAGCTGTAGCACATCAAGTGGCTTATTCATATAGTCGTGAGTGTGTCCATTCAACTCCCCACCCAAGCCGAAGCTACAGTCGGCGCATTGAGTCGCCGGCAGTTTCCAGTAGCGAGCGGTGTTGTGACCCGCCTCGTAATGATGACCCGCCACATCGACCTAACCCGCCCAGAGATGACCATATGCTAAACTATGCTCAGGCTATTGTGGATCAGGCTAGAGACCATCATGAGGCAGACTTGTCGGCTCAGTTTGGGGCTCATCAGCAATTTCCAGTAAACCCTTTGGCGTCCGTTGAGGCTGGGACGACTTCCAGGACAGTTGGTGTGACGTGTTTTGTACCGGCTCTACGCAATAAGCGTTTGCCCAAGTATTTTAAGGGACCTCGTAAGGTGCCTAATTATACAACTGATCTTCTACCCGAGGCTTGGATTGAGAGCTATGAGCTGGCCATGGAGATGTTAGATGTTAATGATGTTGTATGTGCCAAGTACTTCACCATGATGTTGGATAGACCGGCTCGAACATTGTTGAAAGGGTTACCTACCAATTCCATCAGTTCATGGGCTGAGTTGAAGGCACACTTCATTCAGAATTTTAAAGGAACATGTAAGCAGCCTCTGTAGATTATTGATCTGGACAACTGTGTGCAACGAGAGGATGAGTTGGCTCACCATTGGGTTCGTCGGGTCTCAGTTATTATCATCAGATAGCATTGCAGCAGGCTCCGCTGTTTTGGTTTTTGAGAAGAATTGTCACTTTACACCTCTCAAGCAGAAGCTCGGGTGGCTTAAACATCACTACAATGACTGGGAGAGCTCATGGCAGCTCTCATCAAGTATGCTGACTCAGACAACACTAAGGACCCCGGATCTGATGATGAAAAATCCAACAAGGGAAGAAGAGTGGTAATGGTAAGGGTCAGCAGCAGAACGTGATAGGGCTAATGGTCATAACCAAGGTAACGGTGGTAAGCGCAAGCAAACCGATGGCGGGTTAGATTTTGTGGCTAACACCAGTGCTCAGCTGCTACCTCTTGAGCTTGTGTTGGTTTTTCCCTTGCAGAGGAAAGGGTGATGCAGCAAAGTAGCGTAAGTATTTCCCTTGGTTTGAGAACCAAGGTATCAATCCAGTAGGAGACAACGCACAAGTCACCGAATACCTGCACAAATAATCAAGAACTTGCACCCAACGCAATAAAGGGGTTGTCAATCCCTTCACGGTCACTTGCAAAAGTGAGATCTGATAGAGATAGATAAACGGTAAAGTAAATATTTTTGGTTTATAGATCGGAAAGTAAAAGATTGCAAAATAGTAGATCGGAAACTAGTAAGATGTAAAAGAGATTCAATATAATGGAAAAGAGACCCGGGGGCCATAGGTTTCACTACTGGCTTCTCTCAAGATAGCAAATATTACGGTGGGTGAACAAATTACTGCCTAGCAATTGATAGAAAAGCATTTCAAGCATGATAAAGTAACTAGCATTAAACCATATTTATTTAACTAATTTAAATGCATGAAAAATAACTCATATTCAAGTAGGAAAAATCATAGATATTGAAATGACACCATCCAAATGTTGGTGTGGCTTGCCTTAGTGCAGAGGAGGTTCACGCTCCTCCTGGTTATCTTCAAGACAAGTCTCTCCCTCTGAAAATATTTAAAAACAGCAAAACAAAATATCAAAAACCATCTGAAAATCACCAAAAATTCTAGACAGCAAGGAAAAATTCACACTTTGGTGTGCCGCTAGAGCTCTTAAAAACAAACACAATGCAAAAACAATCAACTCTTTTGGACTTGTAGTCTAAAAGTTATCACTGGTCAAAGTTCTGGTCAAAATTTTGAATTATTTTGAATTAAACAGAAAACCAAGGGGGTGACGTCGATGGCGTAATCACAGAATATGCCTCCACTCATACCGCTTCGGGCGCGAGTGGAGAGGCTGACAGCGGGCCCCACCGGTCAAGAGAGAGAGGAGGGGGAAAGGAAACACAGCACGACGGTGCTTAGCCGGAGCTAACGCCGGAGAGGAGGGATACTTGGCCGATTATAGAGGGATAGAAGTGGAGAGGGGGTCACGGCGCACCTGCCTGTACCCGTGGCATGCCGAGGGATGGCCGGAGCTCCTCGCAGTCAAGATCGCGAGCGGCGGTTGCTGTCGGGATTCGCCGGAGAGGAGGAAGAGGATGGAGAGGGGCTGCTCCAGGGGCTCTAATGCGTCCAGGCGGCACCAGTAGACCTCCAAGGATGCACCTGTGGGGTGGATCGAGGGGCTCTGGAGTGAGGTGGAGGGGCTGCGGGGGTCGCCGGTGAGCTCGGGTCTGGGACGGCCTCAGAGGCCTGCCCGACCGGGCTGCGGCTAAGCTACGGGGTCGTGGTGGTTGGGTGGTGAGGTTTGAGGCTTCGGAGCAGAGGGAGGGGCTCAATTTATAGCCGGAGGAGGAGGGGGTACGTGGCTCCGCCGGAGTTCTCTAGAAGCCGGCAAGCGGCGACGAAGGGCGCCAGCAAGGGGTGGAAGAGCTCAGCAATCACGCGGGAGCTGTTGCAGCCTGTGGACGAGCACATGAAGCAGATGGGGAAGAAGACAAGGGCTCGGGGCGCACTGTGGGTTTTGGCCACGATGTGCCGATGCTTGCTGTGGTGTCTCCTGCGTCGGCGAGCGCCAAGGAGGGGTCGAAGGTGAAGAGTCGAGGCTGGTGGCGCAGCGCGGCAGTCGTTGGCGAGCTCTGGATCGGGCACGCGCCGAACAGAGGCACTGGCGCGACGCATAGCACGTCGAACGCATGCCAGAGCCTGTGTCCTCACGCATTTACCATGCTTGCATGATCAAGATGATGCCCACGCTCGGCCAAACCATGTCTGGGGTGTTGTTCATGCAGTGTTAGGTCTAGGAAAGTTGATAACTCATTGCCAGGCCGACCAGATAGGACTTGAGCTTGATGGCAAGTTTCTGGTCAGAAACTTGGTCGCCAAGTTTGGAGGGATTCTAGAAGGTGATTAGGGCTAATCTCCTGGGGTTAAGCTTTTCTTAGGAGGGTAATGAGGCTCAAGAAAAACCAGCTCCATTGGATTAAAGAAAAATACGCTTGTTGTACAAAGTGCATTTTAGGCCAGAAGTGAAATGATTTTCTGGAGCAAAAATATTTTTGCTCAGGAAGGTGGGCCAAGGTTCAAAGAATATTTATGAATTATCTCAGGATTTTTGGAGCAATAAAAATGAGGGTTTCTTTGGAGCACTAGCTTCTGAAATGAGTTTCAGAAAAGGAATTTGAATATTTCTCTTTTATGAAAAATATTCCTTGGGCCATTTTGGGATTTTACAGAGAAAGAAGGTTGAATGAGAGATAGATGGGTCACTTGGGTGAAATTCAAGGGGAATGCCCAAGTGCTAAGTCCATTTGAATTGATTCCAAAAACTCAAATCCAAAGCAAGGGCAAATAAAGTCCGAAAAAAGAGAGAAGGCAAAATCCAGGCTGTCACAAACCTCCCCCACTTAGGATGAATCTCGTCCTTGAGATTCAATTGCTTGGGAACACAGTTCTGGGTAGGCAGCCCTTAAAAAATCCTCTCTTTCCCAGGTTGCCTCTTCCTCGGTATGATGCTCCCATTGAACCTTATAAAACCTTATCACTTTGCTGTGAGTGACTCTCTCTGTCTCATCCAGTATTCTGATCGGTTTCTCCTCATATGTTAAATCCTTAGCCAATTCTTTCTTTGCCATATCAGTCCTTTTCTCCGGTGGCAAGATACATCTTCTTAATTGTGAGACATGGAACACATTGTGTACCTCTGATAATTCTAGTGGCAACTCCAACTGATAGGCAACTATTCCGACTCTGGATATGACTGGAAATGGACCAATATATTTTGGTGCCAATTTTCCCCAGGTCTGAAATCTTTTGACTCCTTTCATGGGGGTGACTCAGAGATACACGTGTTCTCCTGGTTCGAAGCTGATCTGACGGTGCTTTGCATCATAATAACTCTTTTGTCGTGACTTGGCCAATTGCAGTCTATCTCGGATCTCCTTGACTTGCTTCTCAGCCTCCATCATAAAATCAGTCCCGAGAATGCGGTTGTCTCCGGTCTGAGACCAGTTTAGCGGAGTGCGACACTTACGGCCATACAGAGCTTCATAGGGTGACATCTTCAAGCTGGTCTGGAAACTGTTATTGTAGGAAAACTCGACATAAGGCAGACAATCTTCCCACTTGGATCCTTGGGCCAAAGCACATGCTCGGAGCATATCTTCAAGTATTTGATTTACTCGCTTAGTCTGTCCGTCTGTCTAGGGATGATAAGTTGTGTTGTATTTTAGTGCAGTCCCCAAGGCTTGATGAAGACGTGACCAAAAGGCTAAAGGAAAGAGAGATCCTCTATCTGAAGTGATTGCCTTTGGCACTCCATGCAAACTGATGATTCTGGCCACATATAACTGTGCAAGTTGATCGGCACAGTAGGTGGTCTGGATGGGAATGAAGTGGGCTACCTTCGTTAGTGTGTCCACTATGACTCATACTGTGTCATTGCCTCGGTGGGTCCTTGGTAGAACGGTGATGAAATCCATGCAGACATCATCCCATTTCCATTGCGAGACGGGTAGGGGATGAAGGAGTCCGGCGGGCTTTTGGTGTTCTGCCTTTACTTTGTTGCATATATCACTGCAAGCGACAAAATATGTGATATCTTTCTTCATCCCATTCCACCAGAATACCCGACGAAGGTCTTCTTACATTTTGGTACCACCTGGGTGAATTGAATACGAAGATTTGTGTGCTTCTGCCAATATCTTCTTTCTTAGATCTTCTTGCTTGGTTACGCAAATCCTTCCTCGAAACCTTAGCGTACCATGCTGATCCTTAGAGAAATCTTGAGTCTTTCCTTCCCGCACACGCTTGGCATGGGATTGCAGTGATACGTCATCTGCCTGGGCTCTGCGAATTTCCTCCTCGAGGGTAGGAGCAACTTCCACTATGCTGGCAAGACTGGCATCAACTATCACCAAATTGAGCTGAGCGATCTCTTCATGAAGTTCAGGAGGCAAGGAATCCATTAAAGCATTCACACTTGCAGGCTTGCAGCTTAGAGCATCAGCCACCACATTGGCTTTACCCGAATGATAATTTATTCTGAGGTCATAATCCTTGACCAACTTGAGCCATCTTCGCTGACGAAGGTTTAAATCTGGTTGAGTGAATATATATTTGAAACTCTTGTGGCCGGTAAATATCTGACACCTTTTTCCAATAAGATAGTGTCTCCAAATTTTCAAAGCATGCACAACAGCGGCCAATTCCAAATCATGAGTTGGATAGTTCCCTTCGTGAGGCCGTAGTTGTCGGGATGCATAGGCCACAACCTTGCCATCTTGCATGAGTACACATCCAAGGCCTTTCCTAGAGGCGTCGCAGTATATATACATCAAAACTGTGGTAGATGTCGGGAAGAGTCAATACGGGTGCTAACGTCAGTCTAGAGTTTAGCTCGTTGAAGCTCCTTTCGCAGTCCTCAGTCCATTCAAACTTCTTATCCTTCTTGAGGAGCTCTATCATTGGCTTGGCAATCTTAGAGAATCCTTTGATAAAATGGCGGTAATATCCAGCTAATCCAAGGAAACTCCGGATTTCTGAGACTGTCGTGGGTGCGTCCCAATTAAGCACATCTTTCACCTTACTTGGATCCACAGCTATCCCTTCTGCTGAGAGAACATGCCCTAAAAATCCAACTTGCTTGAGCCAAAATTAGCCCTAGTTGAACTTTGCATAAAGCTGATGGTCACGGAGCCTTTGCAAAACTGCTATGAGGTGTTCCTTGTGCTCTTCTTTGCTTTTTGAGTAGATGAGGATGTCATTGATTAATACCACCACAAACTTGTCCAAGAAATCCATAAACACTTTATTCATCATATGCATGAAAAAGGGATAGAAGTGGAGAGGGGGTCACGGCGGACCTGCATGTACCTGTGGAGTGTCGCGGGATGGTCGGAGCTGCTCATAATTAAGCTCACGAGCGGTGACTGCTGTCGGGATTAGCCGGAGAGGAGGAAGACGACGGAGAAGGGCCGCTCCAGGGGCTCCAATGCATCTAGGCAGCACCAGTGGACCTCCAAGGATGCGCCTGCGGGGTGGATCGAGCTCGAGGGGCTCTAGAGTGAGGTGAAGGGGTTGTGGGGGTCGCCGGCGAGCTCGGGTCGGGGACAGTGGCCAGAGGCCTGCCCGGCCGGGCTGCGGCTAAGCTATGGGGTCGTGGTGGTTGGGTGGTAAGGTTTGAGGCTTCAGAGCGGAGGGAGGGGCTCAATTTATAGCCGGAGGAGGAGGGGGTATGTGGCTCCACCAGAGTTCTTTGGGAGCCGGCGAGCGACGAGAAGGGCACCAACGAGGGGTGGAAGAGCTCAACGATCACGCGGGAGCTGTTGTAGCCTGCGGACGAGCACAAGAAGCAGAGGGGGAAGAAGACAGGGGCACGGGGCGCACTGTGGCTTTTGGCCGCGACGTGCCCGTGCTCGCTATGGCGTCTCCGGCATCGGCGAGCACCAGGGAGGGATCAAAGGTGAAGAGTCGAGGCTGGTGGCACTGCACGGCAGTTGTCAGCGAGCTCTGGATCGGGTACGTGCCGAACAGAGGCACTGGCGCGACGTAGAGCGCGTCGAATGCTTGCCAGAGCCCGTGTCCTAACGTGGTCACCATGTTGGCATGGTCAAGATGACGCCCACGCTCGGCTAAACCATGTCTGGGGTGTTGTTTGTGCAGTGTTTGGTCTAGGAAAGTTGATAACTCATTGCCAGGCCACCCAGATAGGACTTGAGCTTGATGGCAAGTTTCTGGTCAGAAACTTGGTCACCAAGTTTGGAGGGCTTCTAGAAGGTGATTAGGGCTGATCTCCTAGGGTTAAGCTTTTCTTAGGAGGGTAATGAGGCTCAAGAAAAACCATCTCCATTGGATCAAAGAAAAATACACTTGTTGTACAAAGTGCATTTTTAGGCCAGGAGTGAAATGATTTTCTGTTGAAAAAATATTCCAAAAAGTCATGCAATATTTTTGCTTAGGAAGGTAGGCCAAGGTTCAAAGAATATTTAGGAATTATCTTAGGATTTTTGGAGCAATAAAAATGAGGGTTTCTTTGGAGCACTAGTTTCTGAAATGAGTTTCAGAAAAGAATTTGAATATTGTTCTTTTATGAAAAATATTCCTTGGGCCATTTTGGGATTTTCCAAAGAAAGAAGGTTGAATGAGAGGTAGATGGGTCACTTGGGTGAAAGTGAAGGGCATGCCCAAGTGCTAAGTCCATTTGAATTGATTCCAAAAAGTCAAATCCAAAGCAAAGGGGAAATAAAGTCCGAAAGAAGAGAGAAGGCAAAATCCAGGCTGTCACAGGTAATCAACAACATCAGTCAGGATGCCAGAGTAATCCGAAGCAGCTCAACGGTGGTCAGTATCATGTTTTCACCACAAGTCTCTGCAAGCGTGATCAGAAGGTTCATAAAATGTGCGGTCAGTGCGATTGAGCCGGCGGTACCTCAGTATCTGCGGTGGTCAGAACATCCAATAACATGGAGTAGAGAGGATCACCTGCCCCGGGTTGAGAATCCAGGTCAACTTGCGTTGGTGGTAGCCCCTCAAGTTGGAGGCTATAAATTCACTAAGGTGCTCATGGATGGTGGCAGTAGTATCAATATCCTTTATTATGATACTTTCCGCAGGATGAATTTAACGGATAAAGAGCTTAAGCCATCCTCTGCAGTTTTTCACGGTGTGTTCCCGTGTAAGTCAGCGTACCTAGTAGGGAAGATTGCCTTGGAAGTGTATTTTGGCGATGACTATGATTACAGAGTAGAAACATTGTGGTTTGAGGTGGTTAAAATCAAGAGCCCTTATCATGCCTTGTTTGGGCGGCCGGCTTACACCAAGTTATGGCACAACCTTGTTATGTTTACTTGCAGCTTAAATGCCAGGGCGTAAGGGTACGATTACAATCCATGGCGATCGAAGAATTTCATTGGAATGTGAGGAAGGAGATTCTGCATATGCTGAGTCGGCTTGTGCCACGAAGGAGCTCAAATTTTATAAAGATAATGTTGACCCGACTGATATGTCCTTTTTGAAGAAGACGACCATCAAACAAGACCCTTTGTTGAAATTTAAGTCGGCTGACAACACTAAGCAGGTTGACTTTGTCCCTGGTGACTCATCTCAGCAGTTCACCATCAGTGCTAACATGGATCCAAAATAGGAAGACGTGCTCGTCGAGTTTATCCGTGGAATCGGGACATCTTTGCATGGAAGCCTTCAAACATGCCAGGTGTACCGAGAGAACTCGCTGAGCACACTTTTAATATTGATCCTAAGTATAAGCCGCTGAAGCAGTTCCTTCACCGTTTTAATGAAGAGCGATGTAAGGCTATTGGAGAAGAGGTGGCCTGGCTCTTGGCGACCGGGTTCATCATTGAAGTTTCTCACCCTAAGTGGTTAGCTAACCCTGTGCTGGTGCTTAAGAAAAATGGCACCTGACGTATGTGTGTGGATTATACAGACCTTAATAAAGCTTGTCCAGCTGATCCTTTTGCTCTTCCTCGTATTGATCATATCATAGATGCCACGACAAGTTGTGAGTGTTTGTGCTTTCTAGATGCTTATTCTGGTTATCATCAGATCAAAATGGCAGTTAAAGACCAAGAGAAAACGGCTTTCATCACGCCTTTTGGAGCTTTCTGCTATGTTTCTATGCCTTTTGGGCTCAAGAGTGCACATGAGACTTATCAACGTTGTGTCTAGAACTGTTTTCATAACTAGACTGGGCGCAATGTTCATGCTTATGTGGATGATATTGTTGTCAAGTCCAGAAAGAAGAAGACTCTATTGGATGATTTGAAGGAGACCTTTGGTAATCTCCGGATCTATAGGATGATGCTTAACTCGGCCAAGTGTGTTTTTGGTGTGCCTACAGGCAAGCTCTTGGGTTTTCTAGTCTCAGAGAGGCGTATTAAAGCTAACCCAGAGAAGATTAAAGCTATCACTTCATTGTCTCGGCCGTCATGTGTCAATGATGCCCATCGGTTGGCGGGTCGTATCGCGGCTCTAAGTCGGTTCATAAGCCGTTTGGGTGAGAAGGCAATTCCTTTGTACCAGATGATGAAGAGAATAGATCACTTTGTCTGGAGTGATGCTGCTAATGAGGCATTTGAGGCGCTCATAAAGCAGTTAGCTGAGCCGCCTGTCCTTGTGGCTCCCATTGAGAAAGAACCATTGCTCCTATATGTGACAGCTAACAGTAGGGCTGTCAGTGTGGCGATTGTGGTGGAGCGCAAGGAGACAGGTAAGGAGTACCCAGTCCAGAGGCCTGCTTATTATGCCAGTGTGGTGTTAATTGAGTCTAAAAAGTGATACCCACATTGGCAGAAACTGGTATACGGGGTGTTCATGGCCAGTCGTAAGTTAAAGCATTATTTTCTTGGCCATCCTATCACTATGGTCAGTTCTGCTCCCTTGGGGGATATTATTCAGAAGAGAGAGGCTACAGGCTGAGTGGCCAAGTGGGTCATTGAGCCTTGACCCCATGGTTTGAAATGTGTGCCAAGGACATCTATTAAGTCTCAAGCTCTTGTGGATTTCATCAATGACTGGACAGAGTTACAGACACCTGAGGAGAAGCCTGATAACACGCATTGGACTATTCACTTTGATGGGTCCAGGCAATTAGAAGTCTCGGGGGCTGGAGTTATTTTGACCTCCCCGCGAGGCGACAAATTTTGCTATGTTTTAAGGTTGATGTTTCCTTGTACTAACAACGCAGCTGAATACGAGGCTTTGCTCCATGGCCTTCGAATGGCCAAAGGGATGAAATTAAGCTGGGTCAGGTGTTTTGGCAACTCAGATCTGGTTGCTTAGCAAGTTTTAGGCACTTGGGATTCCAAAGACCCACTCATGGTGGCTTATCGCCGGGCGGTTGATAATATAGCTGGTCACTTCAAAGGTTATCAGGTGGAGCACCTTGATCGAAGGAAGAATGAGGCAGCTGATGCCTTGAGCCGGCTTGGGTCTCACCATAAGCCGGTACCCCCTAATGTGTTTCTTGATGTATTGCATAATCCTTCAGTCAAGTTACCATTAGAAGAGGACCTTGCTATTCCTGACCCGGAGGTGCAGTTGGTGGCGGCTCTCCGTGCTATTCCTAATTGGACACTTCCCTACTTGGCTTATATGACCCGGGGCGAGTTACTTGAGGATGAAACTTTGGCCAGACAGATAACCCGGCTGAAAGTGCAACTATCCCTGGGTGGTTTTGGTAATTCCTAACAACATATAGCTCATTGAGCTAATGCTATTTCAAGATAAATATTTCAGGAAAGCTCAATGTTTGGCATGGCATGGATGATAAAAGTGGACCCCTCAAAATGCTAAGGACAAAAGGATTGGCTCAAGCTCAAAGCACAAGACTCTACATTTTCCATTTTAGTGATCCAAGATCACATTGAGTCCATAGGAAAAGCCAATACTATCAAGAGGGGATGAGGCGTTGCTTAATGAGTTTCTTGCTCAAAATGCTTACTGATATGCTCCAAAAACCCTCAACTACTTTCTCACATCCACATATGTCCCAAACCAAAAGTCAAACTCGGCCCCACCGAAACTATCTATCCGGCGCCACCGAGTTCAGTTGACATAGCCACTGCCATAAACCCCAGTCTTTTCGGTCTCACCGATAGGGATCTCGGTCTCACCGAGATGGGATTGTAATCTCTTGTTTCCCTTCGTAACGTTTCGGTCAAACCAAGATGAGCGATCAGTCCCACCGAGATTGCAATGCAAACTCACTGTTTCCCTTTCGTAACGTTTCGGTCCAACCGAGATGAGCGAATCGGTCCCACCGAGTTTGCCTGACCAACTCTCTATGTGTATATTACCAAAATCGGTCTCACTGAGTTTGTGTAATCGGTCTCACCGAGATTACATTATGCCCTAACCCTAACCATATCGGTCCTACCGAGTTGGCGTGTCGGTCCCACCGAAATTCCTAACAGTCACATTATTTACTAAATCGGTCCGACCGGGTTTCATGATTCAGTCCCATCGAGTTTGGTAAATTGTGTGTAACGGTTAGATTTTGTGTGGAGGCTATATATACCCCTCCACCCACTCTTCATTCGTGAGGAGAGCCATCAGAACATGCTTACACTTCCAACATACATTTTCTGAGAGAGAACCACCTACACTTGTGTTAAGGTCAAGATATTCCATTCCTACCACATAAATCTTGATCTCTAGCCTTCCCCATGTTACTTTCCACTCAAATCTTCTTTCCACCAAATCCAAATCCTATGAGAGAGAGTTGAGTGTCGGGGAGACTATCATTTGAAGCGCAAGAGCAAGCAGTTCATCATCAACATACCATTTGTTACTTCTTGGAGAGTGGTGTCTCCTAGATTGGCTAGGTGTCACTTGGGAGCCTCCGACAAGATTGTGGAGTTGAGCCAAGGAGTTTGTAAGGGCAAGGAGATCGCCTACTTTGTGAAGATCTACCCTAGCGAGGCAAGTCCTTTGTGGGCGACGGCCATGGTGGAATAGACAAGGTTGCTTCTTCGTGGACCCTTCGTGAGTGGAGCCCTTCGTGGACTCGTGCAACCATTACCCTTCATGGGTTGAAGTCTCCATCAACGTGGATGTACGATAGCACCACCTATAGAAACCACGGATAAAAAAAATCTCCGTGTCAACATTGCGTTTCCCTCCTCAAACTCCTCCCTTTACCTTCATATGCAATTGTTTACATTCCGCTGCTATACTCTTAGAATTGCATGTGTAGGTTGATTGCTTGACTTATGCTAAGTTGCTAAAATCTGCCAAGAACTAAAATTGGGAAAAGGCTAGATTTTTATTTGGTCAAGTAGTCTAATCACCCCCCCCCTCTAGACATACTTTTGATCCTACAAGTGGTATCAGAGCTCTAGTCTCTATTTGCTTTGATTTCCATAGCTTTTGGTGGTCATAGCCTTGGTTTCACAACCTAGGAGAGTACGGCGTCTAGCAAGGGAAATTACCACCATAGAGGTCCTTACTTTGATGGTACAAACGTTGCTAGTTGGAAGCATAAGATGAAAATGCATATTCTTGGACATAACCCCACCGTTTGGGCTATTGTGTGTATTGGCTTGCAAGGTGAATTCTTTGATGGGAGAGAACTGAACCGTGAAGCTACAGCGGAAGTGTTGAAGATGCTACAATACAATGCTCAAGCTTGTGATATTCTCTTCAACGGATTGTGCCCAGAAGAATTCAACAAAATCAGCTGTCTTGAGAATGCAAAGGAAATTTGGGATAATTTGATTGATATGCATGAAGGTACCAACTTCGTCAAGGAATCCAAATTGGATGTGCTTCAAAGTCAACTTGACAAGTTCAAAATGAAGGATGGTGAAGGCATCACTGAGATGTACTCTAGGCTTGCTCTCATCAGAAATGAGATTGCCGGCTTAGGAAGTGAAGAGATGACCGACAAATTCATCATCAAGAAGATCCTAAGAGCCTTGGATGGAAAATATGATACCGTGTGCACATTGATCCAAATGATGCCCAATTACAAAGATATCAAGCCAACGGAAGTCATTGGAAGAATTGTTGCTCATGAGATGTCACTCAAGGATAAGGAAGAGCTCCACAACAAGTCAAGTGGTTCATACAAAGCCTCATGTGAAGCTCCCACATCATCAAGTGAGAAATAAACCTTCAATGAAGAATTGAGACTAATGGTGAAGAACTTCAACAAGTTCTACAAGAGTAGAAGCAAGGAAAGAAGTTCCAAGTCAAGGTCATACAATGACAAAAGATCTTCTAGTCGTGAGCGTAATTGCTACAATTGTGGAAGACCCGGACACTGTTCCAATGAGTGTACGACTCCCTACAAAAGAAGAGAAGATTCTCCAAAAAGAAGGAGTAGAAGAGAAGAATCACCATCAAGAGAAAGAAGGAGTAGATATGATCATTATGAACGAAGAACATTCCGGAGAAGCAAGGATTCGGAAAGGAAGGACAAGTCATCAAGGAGCTACACAAAAAGAAGACATCAAGCTCATGTTGGTGAATGGGTATCCGGCTCCGACTCCGACAATCACTCCGAGAGAAGCTATCACTCCGACTCTGAATATACTCAAGATGAAGGTGTTGCCGGTCTAGCACTTGTGTCAACCAACTCCTACGACATATTTGACTCACCAAATGAAGGAATTGGAAGATGCTTCATGGCTAAAGGCCCAAAGGTATCACACCCAGAGTATGTTGATTTCAATAGTGATGAAGATGACTTGTTAGGTGATGATGATTTACTTGTTGACAACTCTAGTGATGAATACTATGATGAAACGTCAATTAATCATGCTAATCAAGATAAAACAAATGACAATGATAAGGAGAACTAGAGACTACAACTCCAAGGATTCCCATCAAGATGATGTGGATCCCAACGAAGAAGAACTAGAGAGTTCTTGAGGGTGACTCCGCCAACATACTTTACTCTTATCATTTTGGCAAGGACAAGTGCAATCAACTTCCACATCTTGCACTAGTTCAAGGAGTCACAAACCCTCTTATTGGTATGACAAGGGACAAGGTAACCTAATGCTTTCATGGACATCATCTTGTGTGTGCATCATTCTATGTCTATGGGTATCCTTGTTTGTTCCTTGTGGGACTAACCCGTGTAGGTATTGAAAGTGCAAATCACTCCAATGGATTGCTCCAAATGATCTACATCAACATTAAGCATCCAGATCTTCAACATCTACATGAAGTCATCATCGACAAAACCCAAGGTTAGTTCATCCCTCTTAGGGGGGATCTCACATCTAGGTGGAGATTTACTCTAAGAATTGAGCTAAAGCAACTCTAATGGTGTGAACACAACAATGCTTTATGTAAAAGTGGTAACCCCACTTGTGCTTAAATGATGAGTATGACCTATGATCAAATGTTCTCATTTGACTCCTAAGTCAATATACTCATATATAGATGACCTAGTCATCGCCAATTGCTTGATAGATGCTAGAATTGGTTGTGCATGCTTTGCCACATATTTCATTTGCCATTTTATTGTGTGAGCATGTTGGTTGCATATTTTACTCATTCGAGGACATCCACTTGTTGTTTTGTTTGTTTGGTTTCTTTCCTTTTGCCAAGTGGATGGACAAGAATGCCTAAGAACCTTCTCTAGCTGTCTATGCTTTTCTTGTCTCAAACTCTATTCATGCTACATCACAAAGTTTGATCAAATCAGATTTGAACCACTCTATGTGAGGAGCACTCAGAGTCCCCGATTCATCATAGACTTAAACTTCCAAAACCTGTTTGTGCATTTCGGTCTGACCGATTCACCCTTTTCGGTCATACCGAGATCACTAAGTTGATCTAGGTTTTCATTCTCGGTGCAACCGATTAGAACCTTTTGGTCACACTGAGTTGCAGTAACTGCTCGCAGTTTTGCATCTCGGTGCCACCGAGTTGTTCCACTCGGTCACACCGACAGGGTCAGGCTATATATACTCACGGGTCAAATTTTGGAAATTTTTCCAAAACCCTTCGCCCGCCCATAACCTGCTCTGCCTCTTCGGGTCTCCGGATTGTCTTCTCGTCGCCAGTGACCTCCCGCCGCTGATCTCCGCCGCTATCAATGACATTCTGCCCTGCCGTTACCGCCATAGCAAGTTCACCACCGAGTTAGGGTATGAACTTGATATTTTGTGCTATTCTTTAACTCCGATTCCTAGCACATTGCTTTGCCATGATTCTTCCCACCTATGAAATCTTCCTGTCCAGCGAAAGCATTCTGTAGATTAGATTTGATTCGAAAATTTAGGGTTAGGTTTCCGCCAAACTCATCTCGGACCGACCGAGTTGTAGAAATCGGTCTCAGCGATTCGGCTTAAGCCATTGCACAAGCGATCTTCGGTCTGACCGAGATCGATTCTCTATGAAACCCTAGCAGTCTCGGTGCCACCAAACTGTGACTCAGTCTGACCGAGTTCACTAGTTTTGGTTCCAAAAGATGCTTCGGTATCACCGAGTTTACAAATCGGTAGCTCCGAAATGCTTTCTGTGGAAAACTAAATCTAAGTTTTGACTCAATTGTTTTGCAAAAACCTCTGGACTTTGTGATGCTCATCTACTCTACCTCGTCTATATCTATTCACAGGGTCTGCTGTCAGTGAGTTTGCCTGAAGGTGTCTGATCAAAGTGATAGTCAGAACAAGTCAGAGGAACAAGCTCAGTTGAGTGAGGGCACTAGTCCCTCAAGTAGCTATGATGAGGGTAGCAGGAGCACTCCCATCAACTTGCCAAAGACAGCTACCGGGACAAGGAAGAAGAAAACCTTAGATTCAGAAGATGAGGATTATGTGGCTGTTAAAGATGAGGCCACCTCAAAGAAGAAAGTGATGAATAAGGAATATGGCAGTGCTGCTACCACAAAGCCAGGCATGAACAGGAAGGCACCTGCCAGGAGAGTGCCCACATCCAAACCTAGGAAGGTTGCCACAGGTGAAACAATGAAGTTCACCATTGAATCTGAAGAAGAAGCGACTGGTGAAGATAAGAAGAAGAAGAGGGAAAGAACCACTACTGCCAAAGTTCTTGGCAAGCCCTCCATGAGAAGAGATTCTGATGAAGAAGAAGAAGAGGAAGAGGATGCTGCACCAGCACCCAAAGCTCAGAAGCTCATGGGAGATGCAATTAAGTCAGGGGCTGCTCCATCTAAGCCCAAAGCTGCTCCCAAGGCTGCTGCTCCAGCTCCAAAGCCTAAACCCAAGAGGAACACCAGAAGTAGACCTGCTGCAGAGAAGAACAAGGCCCCAGTGCCTGAAGCTGCTGAAGAAGAAGATGATACACTTGTTTTGAGGAAGTCGAAGCCCAAGATTCCTGACCATAATGATGCTCATCCAGTAGCTGAAGACATGCACATCAGAAAGGATGCTGGACTGAGATTGTGGAGACAGTCAGATCCATATGCTGTGAGGAGAAGGACAACAGTTGACTATAGATTTCACACAAAGGTGCAACAAGATTTTATGAGACAATTTTGCTTGACAAGAAGCCCATTGTGTGTGACATGAGATGGATCAACTGGGAGTACATCAAGAAAAATGAAGGTCACTATCCAGGAGTATATGACAGCTTCAAAGCATGTGGAGTTGATGAATTTGTTGCCCAGAAGCTCACCAAGTGGAATGATGAGCTCATCATGTAGTTTTACTCCACAGCTCACTTCTACCCAGATGGGAAGATCATCTGGATGTCTGAAGGTACTAGGTACCAATCCACTGTTGAAGAATGGGCTCAGTTGATCAATGCTCCAAAAGAAAATGAAGATGACTTGGATGTTTATGTTGAGAAGAAGAAAGACCACAACACTATGGCACACATGTATAGAGAGATCCCAGATAAAGCTTTGGAAACTCACAAGCTTGGATCTGTACACTTCTTATTGTCTGGTCTACCTACGATCAACTGGATCCTTAGGTACACATTGCTACCCAAGTCTGGAGATCACAAGATGATCAGAGGACATGCTATCAACTTGCTGCATTTGTTTGATGTGCCTCAAAAATTCAAAGTCATGAGTCTGATTGTGGAAAAAATCAAGAGAATAGCAGCTGATCAGAAGAGAAGTTGTGGGTATGCTCCACACATTCAAGAGCTCATCAACTCAAAGATGGGCACATGCACATATCTATTGGATAAGGAGCATCTACCCTTATACCCTGATTTTGAAGATAACACAGTTGAGATGAATTAGGAGGAACCATCATCTGTGCAAGCGCATGAGAAGAGAGAGAAGACAAGGGCAGAGAAAGCTGCAAAGATGCCAATTGCTGAAGAGGCATCTCAAGTGTTCCTGAAGAGCAAGCAAGATCAGATTGGCTATCTGATTGCCTCCACCTTGAGGATTGAGAAGGGTTTGGCCACCCTGACTCAAAACCAGGAGAGTTTGGAGAGGATCATCGAGCAGAAATTCTATGCTCTTGATGTCAAGGTTACTGAGATCCAAACTACAGTTGAGAAACTTCAGGAGGATGTGGAGGAGAAGGGCAAGACTACTACAGATGCATTTGCTAGAGTGCCCAGAGGATAGAGATCTGCTACAGTGCATGTTCCACACACGAGAGCTACTTCATCTGCACCAGCAGCTACAGCTTCAGTGCCACCAGCTCCAACAACCACTCCACCAGCTCCAGCTACACCAACATATGATTTTGTCCTTGGAGTCCTCTCTACACCACCTCATGAAGACCAAGCCTGAGAGTTATTAAGCACTATGCATTTTTGAACTTTTTGGTAACTTGTTGCCAAAGGGGGAGAAAAATGTATAGATCATAGGCTTCGAGAGAGAGAGTGTTGCTTTTTATTTCTCTTGTTTTTGGTTGAACTTATTTATTGTGTGCTTGTGAGCTTGCTTGATACATTATGTCTTTTGTGAGATACTTGGATGATCATGTGTTTGACCATATGCTACCTTAATGCTTGTTGGATGATACTATCTCTTATATCCTTATGATCATTCACTTTTGCTTGGTGATGAGTGCATATGTTCAATTATTATCATTTTTATCGCTCCACCAAGATGTATGTGACATGAAAGAGTAACCCATGGTCCTAACACATTGTGCATTTGCAGTCCAAAGAAAATTTTAAATAGTGCACAAATTTAGGGGGAGCTCTTGCTTATCACATACTTCTCAAAGCAACGATGTTTTTCAATCTTATTATCTTTTTTCGAAGCTTTGATCTATATGTTGTCATCAATGACCAAAAAGGGGGAGATTGAAAGTGCAACTATCACTGGGTGGTTTTGGTAATTCCTAACAACATATAGCTCATTGAGCTAATGCTATTTCAAGATAAATATTTCAGGAAAGCTCAATGTTTGGCATGGCATGGATGAGAAAAGTGGACCCCTCAAAATGCTAAGGACAAAAGGATTGGCTCAAGCTCAAAGCACAAGACTCTACATTTTCCATTTTAGTGATCCAAGATCACATTGAGTCCATAGGAAAAGCCAATACTATCAAGAGGGGATGAGGCGTTGCTTAATGAGTTTCCTAATCAAAATGCTTACTGATATGCTCCAAAAACCCTCAACTACTTTCTCACATCCACATATGTCCCAAACCAAAAGTCAAACTCGGCCCCACCGAAACTGTCTATCCGGCGCCACCGAGTTCAGTTGACATAGCCACTGCCATAAACCCCAATCTTTTCGGTCTCACCAATAGGATCTCGGTCTCAACGAGATGGGATTCTAATCTCTCTATTTCCCTTCGTAACGTTTCGGTCAAACTGAGATGAGCGATCGGTCCCATCGAGATTGCAATGCAAACTCACTGTTTCCCTTTTGTAACGTTTCGGTCCAACCGAGATGAGTGAATTGGTCCCACCGAGTTTGCCTGACCAACTCTCTGTGTGTCTATTACCAAAATCGGTCTCACCGAGTTTGTGTAATCGGTCTCACCGAGATTACGTTATGCCCTAACCCTAACCATATCGGTCCTACCGAGTTGACGTGTCAGTCCCACCGAAATTCCTAACGGTCACATTATTTACTAAATCGGTCCGACCGAGTTTCACGATTCGGTCCCACCGAGTTTGGTAAATTGTGTGTAACGATTAGATTTTGTGTGGAGGCTATATATACCCCTCCACCCACTCTTCATTCGTGAGGAGAGCCATCAGAACATGCTTACACTTCCAACATACATTTTCTGAGAGAGAACCACCTACACTTGTGTTGAGGTCAAGATATTCCATTCCTACCACATAAATCTTGATCTCTAGCCTTCCCCAAGTTGCTTTCCACTGAAATCTTCTTTCCACCAAATCCAAATCCTCTAAGAGAGAGTTGAGTGTTGGGGAGACTATCATTTGAAGCACAAGAGCAAGGAGTTCATCATCAGCACCCCATTTGTTACTTCTTGGAGAGTGGTGTCTCCTAGATTGGCTAGGTGTCACTTGGGAGCCTCCGGCAAGATTGTGGAGTTGAACAAAGGAGTTTGTAAGGGCAAGGAGATCGCCTACTTCGTGAAGATCTACCCTAGTGAGGCAAGTCCTTTGTGGGCGACGACCATGGTGGGATAGACATGGTTGCTTCTTCGTGGACCCTTCGTGGGTGGAGCCCTCCGTGGACTCGCCCAACCTTTACCCTTCATGGGTTGAAGTCTCCATCAACGTGGATGTACGATAGCACCACCTATCAGAACCGAGGATAAAAAAAAATCTCTGTGTCAACATTGCATTTGCCTCCTCAAACTCCTCCCTTTACCTTCATATGCAATTGTTTTACATTCCGCTGCTATACTCTTAGAATTGCATGTGTAGGTTGATTGCTTGACTTATGCTAAGTTGCTAAAATCTGCTAAGAACTATAATTGGGAAAAGGCTAGATTTTTATTTGGTCAAGTAGTCTAATCACCCCCCTCTAGACATACTTCCGATCCTACATCGGCGTTCTAAATCTATAACTATTATCAGTGGCGAGTTACACCGATGCAGTGTAGCAGGTGTGTTCCAGCGTTGTGTTTCTCCTGAAAAGGTCTGTGAGATTTTGTGTGAGATTCATGAAGGTGATTGTGGTCATCACACTGGCTCAAAATCTGTAGTTTCCAAGGCTTTTCTTCATGGGTTCTATTGGTTCATGGCTCACACTGATGCGTAGGATATCACTAGTAAATGTGATGGCTGTCAGAAGTTTTCTCACAGGTCCATGTGCCGGCTCAAGAATTGAGGATGATTCCAATTACTTGGCTGTTTGTAGTCTGTGGGCTTGACATGGTTGGTCCTTTCAAGAGGTCTAAGGATAAGAAAACCCACCTCTTGGTGGCGGTTGACAAATTTACCAAGTGGGATGAGGCAGAGCCGGTCAGCAAGTGTGATGCGGCAACGACAGTTCAGTTTGTTAAAAAAATGATCTTCCGCTTTGGTTACCCTCATAGTATCATAACTTATAATGACACTAATCTATCTAAAGGTGCTATGAAAGAATTTTGTCAACGAGAGCATATTCATCTTGATGTCTCTCCTGTGGCTCATCCTCAGTCTAACGGTCAAGCAGAGAGGGCTAATCAACAAATGTTGAGAGGTATCAAGCCCCGGCTTATGGTTCCTTTGCAATGACGCCGAGTTGTTAGGTTGAGGAGTTACCTTTAGTACTTTGGAGTATCAATACCATCCCCAACAGGTTAACATGCTATATGCCTTTCTTCATGGTTTATGGTGCAGAGGCGGTTCTTCCCAATGATATTCGTCATGACTCGCCTCATGTGGCGGCTTATATTGAAGCTGATACTGAAATAGCATGTCAAAATGCACTTGATGCTCTGGATGAGGAGCGTGACCTGGCGGCGGCTCGTTCGGCGATATATCAGCAAGACCTGCATCTCTATCATAGCCACAAAGTTAAGACCCGGGCGTTTCAAGAAGGCAATCTGGTGCTCCGGCTCATCCAAGATCAAATAGATATGCACAAGTTATACCCACCTTGGGAAGGACCCTTTGTGGTCAGCAAGAACCTGAACAACAGGTCATTGTCGGCATTCTGGGAATGGGGGTCCCTAGACTTGCCTGCCTGCGGCCTGCGGCGTGGCTCAGCAGTGGCCCAGTACGGCCTGTCTTCATCAACCCAAGTTCAAGACCCTCGCGAGGGGCCAAGCCTCGTGGGGCGGATGTCGCAAGGCCTCCTTAGGGTCAGCCTCGCCAGGCAGGCTCGCGAGGAGGCAGAGAGATCAAGGCATGGAGTACCTCGCGAGGTGCTCGTGGCGCAAGCCATGACGATCAAGACCAGGCGGGCGCCAGCCTGCGCAGTGTACTCGTTTCCTCTTTGGTGCAAAGGGGGCAAGTGCATGCGCGGAGTACCGAGGCATCAAGAAAAGGTTTCCATATCGATGCAACGAGACCAAGACCAGCAGAGCGGCATGACGGAGGTCACCATGGAGTCCAAGGAGGCGTCATCACCAGTGCCTTTGGCAGTCGAAGACCACCTTTAGTCAGGATAGCTTGTACTAGCTGTCCCCTTTCAAAATGGCCGTTGTTGGCTCCCTTCTCGCTCAATATTTGGGAAGAGGACCAGTGCCTCTATAAATAGAGATAGCCACCACAGTAGAAAGGGGACAACCTCATCTAGAGCAAACAGAGACAGATCAATTCCTCTCCAAGCACACCACCACAAGAACACCCCTCGCGAGGCTGTTCTTCCTTTGTACTGTTCATCATCAGCCCCAGAGGCAATCCACCACACCACACACTGGATTAGGGTATTACACCACAACGGTGGCCCGAACCAGTATAAACCTTGTGTCTCTTGTGTTGTCCATCGTGCTAGCTAGAATTGTGGTGAGGTTTGGGGGCATGAATCGGTAGGGAGAAGATCTTCGTGTGCACCCCAGAGTTTGAACCTTAAGGGTTTTGCCGGAACCCGATATCCGACATTTGGCGCGCCAGGTAGGGGTGCACTGAAATCCTCTTTCCGCCGATCTACGTTCCACTGCTTCATCGCATCCATGATCGGTGACCCGACGGCCAACGCCGACCGCTGGGCTGCATGGCCTGCCCATGGCGCGCCGCCTGCCCAAGGTGACCTCAACCCCACGCCTCAGGCAGCCCGCGCTCCGCAGAATGCTGCGGGACGCCGGTGACGCGGTCAAGCACCACCTTCCCTCACTCCACGGCAGGTGCGATCAGCAGCAAGGGCCTCAAACCACGTCGCGGCCACGACGCCGCACACCCGGCGGGAACAAGCAAACATGAGGGCCACTCTCACAGTGGCTCGGGAGCTGTTGCGGTGCAGGCTGCAGGAGAGCGGCCATGATGTGCTGCTGGAGCGTGTTGCCGAGCTCCTGGATGCCGCAGCTTCGGGGGCGCCTCCTTTCTGCGTCCAGCTTCCACCCCAGGCCCTGGGCGGGTCATACAGCGGACCCATCCGCGCCCGTTCGCCCTCAGGTGTGCCCCAAGGCTTCATCAGCACCGGCTCAGCCATCAGCGCCGGGCACCACCCCCGGTGAGCGAGGGCATGCACATTGCTGCCTATGGCCCGGGTGGGCCGCCGCCCTATCACCCCAAGACGGCGCTTCGAGCCGAGCTGCATGGAGTGTAGGGCACTACGGCGAAGCCTTCGGGGCGGCAAACTCGGAGGCTTATGTACCCCATATGGTGGACCACGAATACGCACTGGAAGAAGACCATGGCTCGTTCCTCGGGCCAGGCTGTGAGGAAGAAACGCCTTAAGCCGAGCCTTTTCAGGAGCCTCAAGGAAGCCTCACCAACCGCGCTGGCGGCGGCAGCTATCGGGTACTGCTAATTCCTCAGGAGCAAGCTTATGCTAACTATGGGTCGCAGGAAGTTTAGGTCACTGCAGCGGAAGGCTGCCCCAGCTCGGCAGCCTCCCTTCCGCCAGGAGGAGCACACTGGGGGCTGCAGGAGAGGGGCCGGGAGCCAGGCCCCTCCCACCGACACACGGAGCAAGGTGCTTCCCGAAGGTAGGCCCTCTGTCAGGGAGGTGATGCAAAGCCTGCCCCCAGCAGAGGACCCGTGGTCGTCGGGGGAACTGCTGGCGTCCCCTTTACCCCATTGGCGTCGTCCTTGGTTTCTGGTCACCGTCAATGGTGGTCAAGGGTGGTGCAAGGCGGGGCCCTCATCTGGCAATATGAAGCAAGGCCAGTACCTGTGAAGAGGGACCAGTGCCTGTGAAGCTCACCACTCGTGACACTCTCACATAATAATGAGTTGGGGCTGTACATGCCCCGGAGTCTCTGGAGAGCCTCCCTTGGGCCTCGGGGGCTCCCTCCCACGCCAAGTGGCAGCACTTAGCTCCGCGTTGGTGAGAAGACGTTGAAGATTAGACTAGGTGCCGGACGCGGCCTTTTGCTTTTTGCCCCCCTTTCTGTGGTCGAGCTTCCTTGCATCGGATTTAAGTTGAATATTGAATTTGTGTTTGTGTATGCGGGGAGGGGTGTTTTATCTCGTTCGTGTGTTCTTTCGTGTTCTGGTTTCTGCCCTAGTCCGGAGTTCGCACTAGCTTCCTCCCCCTCGTGAGCCTCTCATGCGCGGGGCTGGGCCAAGCGCGCGCATGCATGCCGTCCCGCGGCCAGCACTCGCTCTCGGAAGGCTCTGGCAACATGGTCAGCAGGTCCCCCAGAGGACCCTCAGAGAATCACAGCCTCACAAGCCTACTCAAGGCTCGCCCGGGCTAAAGGTAAATCACAGTAACTAACCAATCATAGGGCCTGTAACATCATGCAGGCGTGCATTCAACGTCATTCCTAAAAACATGGGGACAACAATCCTTTTTACATGAGGGGCTTCCCCTCCCAAAATGCTCTTACAATCTTCAGGGCCGCGCCTGAGCTTTTTGTGTGCAGGATAAACAGCAGGGGGACACATGGTCACTCAAAACCACATCCTCTTGGTCGTCTCCGGAGGCATCACTGGCGCCACTGTCACTGTCACTGGCGTCGCCACCGCCGTCATCAGCGCCATCTTCGCCACCATTCACCACGTCAAATCATCCGCGATGACTATCACCCCATCGTTGTCAGAAGCGAAGGCCCTAACAAGTGCATCCATGTCGTCCTCCACCGACAGCGCCAGGTCGCCTCGAATGGCCACGGGCACCGGAGCAATGGCGGCGTCGAAGTCGAAGTGAGGGCCCCTGTCCTGAAGATGGCTGAAGACACGGGAGAATGCGCGCCCGAGCAGGCTGCGACTCCTCTCCTCGACAAGCTGGCGAGCTCTCTCGGAGCGATTCTCCAGATGCGTCACTACGTCAGTAAAGAACTGGAGATGGCCAAAATAGTTGGTGACGTGAGGGTGCGGAGCGTTCGCATCGCAGCTGTTGCCTAGGACCATGTTGGCCCTATCCCTGAGCACTTGGAGCATGGGGCCATGCATGTGCTCCAGCGTCTGCTGCTGGCGAATCTCTTCTCTGTTCTGTCGCCCAATGGACTCAGCGTCATCAACCCTCCATTGAAGAAGAAGCAGTTCGGCACAGGAGGAGGCCAACTCAGTCTGCGCTGAGACCAGGGCGGCTGCGGTGGCCTCCGCGCGCTGTGTCGCTTTGGTCAGCTTGGACCTGAGGGCGACAGTCCTACCCGCAGCCTCGGCTTCAACCAACTCTAGCCTCTCATCATACTCACGCACGAGATCCACGCGAGCTTCCGCCACGCGACGGTCGACCTCTTCTTGGATTCGAGCCTCTCACGCGCCAACATCGTCCTCCACCTGGGTGACCTGGCGCTTCCTTATCTCCAACCGCTTAAGGTCGAGATTCCGCTCGGCAGCCTCCAGCGTCAGCGCTTCCTCATGCCTCCGGAGCTCCTCCTCCTCGACGGGCATCCCCTTCAGCAATGCAAGGGCGGCCTAACGCAGCTCCACCTGCTGCTCCAGGGAAGCGCTCCAGGCCTGGAGCTCCCACACGTGCTTCTCCGTGACCTCGCGTCGTTGGTCTACCTCCCGAGCCTCCTCAATAGCTCAGGAGCAGGCCTTTCGCGAGGCTGCAAGGGACGCTTCGGCCTTCGCATTGTCAAGCTCCCGCTGATGGCACGCAAGGCTGACTGCCACCTTTAGCTTGCGCCGCTCCTCAACCAGCCGCAGGCCCTCGGCTTCAAGGCACGCGTCCACGTCCGCGAGCTCCCCACCAAGCTGGCCCATCGCGTCCATCGCCTTCCAGAGGAACTCTTGGCAAATGACGCTACGCTCCCGCGCTCGCCTAAGCACATCGTCGATGTCATACTCCGCCGCCGGTGCTGGCAGCAAGCCCTGAAGCAGTACTCCCCCTCTCGGCAGGGGGCTGGGGGCTGGCGCCCCCATGATCACCGGACGGGCCCCGCAAGGGACTCTGGCCGGCGCAGATCCATCCCCAGAAGAAGAGCCAAGGACCGATTTCAACCATTCGCCATCCACGATCAGAGGAGGAGCCCTGGGCAGGTTGGCCACGCCCCGGGAAAGGCCGCGAAGGAAAGGCGGCAAGGGCACAGGCTCAAAGCACCCCGCGAGCCGGCTCACTCCTTCGGCCAAGCTCGTGGCAGGGGCAGCACGCGAGCTCGGAACGCTCAAGGCCAACAATGGAGGCGGGGCCGGAGGAAGTTGCATCTTGGCAGACTCCGCAGGCTTGGCAGGAGGGATCCTAAAGGGCCACGATGAGGAAAGGAAGCAGCGATTGAGGAATTGCAAGAATGAGGAACTTACTCATCCATGGCGAAGTACTTCCTATGCTTCAACAGTCGGCATGGGCGCTCGCTGCCACTAGAAGACTCCTTCCTCTTGCGGAGGGCATCGAAGTCTATGCGGAACCGACCCAAGCTCTCAACGTGAGGGCCAGCGCGTGGCGCGAAAGAAGAAGCACCTAGGCAGCCTGCCTTAGGGGCGCCAAGCTGGGAGGAGCGATCGGGCGCCACTTCCTGAGGGCCTACCGAGGCCTCGGGAGCCGCGGGTTGCACCCCCTCATCAACGACCGCCTTAGGGCGGGCTTCGCAAGCTCCGGAGGATGACGCCTCGGGGGCCCCGTGCGACATTAGCACCTCGACACCATAGCCTCCAGCCTCAAGTGATGCTTGCCCTCCTGCACCCACTCCTGGGGCAAGATCGGTGTTGATGACGGGAAAGGGAGCCACAGCAACGGGATTCTCATGAGGACCCACAAGGCCAGCCAGGCGCAACCCCCATTCGTCAAAGTGAGGCATCTGCCTCGCGAACTCGGCCCTGCCTGAGCAAAGATACAGGAGGCTGCCCCCGTGCCGGATATCGCCCGGCGAGGGGTCGCCAGTCAAGACCTCCAGCATCTTCTTCAGTGTTTCAGGCTCCAGCTCCGCCTCCTGGAGACACATGCAGTCCCGATGTCCAGTCAGGGCCCACATCGGTCGGGAGTCATGCTGGAGAGGAGCAACGCGGCATTGGAGGAACTCCTTCACCACCCGGGGCGCAATCACGCCAAGCTCTCTCAACCTCCCCAGCCGGCGCCAGACGAAGGAGAGCCGGGGGCTCGCGAGCCTCTCGTGGCCCCATCTCGGATTGGGGATAGCAGGCAATGTCGGGTGCAAGAGCAGGGGGCTGGGCACTCCGACATCCACATACAGCCACCGCGTCCGGAACCCACTCATGGAAGGTGGAAGGCTAAAATCAATCCCCGAGGCAGCCGTCTCTGCCACGGCCTGGAAGCTCATGCACCCCGAGCACTGCAAGGGGTCGGTCAGGCGCAAGGAGAAGAAGTGACGCAAGAGGTCAATGGAAGGAGCAATGCCCACCATGCCTTCACAGACAAAGGCGAAGACAGCAAGAAGAGTAACGGATTGAGGGTCAAGATGCATCATATGGATCTGATAATGGGAAAGCACCGCATTGAAAAAGGCGGAGAAAGGAGGAACCAGGCCAGTCCACAGGGCGTCGGCGAAGAATCGGACCTCCATGATGATCCTGTCGACTGAGGCATGGGACGCAGACCAAGCCATCGTCTTTCTGCACTCGTTGAAGCTGGTGGCGAGCGCAGAGCGAACCTTTTCCAAGGCCTCGTCATCTCTGGCCTCGCAACCTCGTCGCGGCGGCCAGGGACCGGCCGTTTCTTCGGCGGGAGTGGGCCTGGCCCCTCCCGGGAGGCCTTTCCTTTCTCTTCGGCTGAGAACCGGCGGATCGGTGCCATTGGCGTGGGGAATGGAGGAGGAGCAAGGGGGAAGAGGCAGGCGAAGCAAGAAGAGATGGACAACGGGGGCTCACGCCACTCCGTACTTATAGTCCAGAGGAGGCCAACCGTTGGCCTCCACGATCACAGGTAATGATGACTCTTTTTGCATGTAGCAGGGACTCGTCAAATTAGGCAGTTGCCGAGGCAGCGTGGGGAAGCGGAGACGCCCACGTCCAATCAACCGCCAAGCGGCGACCAAGGCCGCAGGCTGTTGGGGCCTGCGGCGCTCCGCACTTGCCCTTTGGCTTTGCTACTAAGCCAAGTCCGAGCATGCCTTGGGCCCGGGGGCTACTGTCGGCGTTCTGGGAACGGGGGTCCCCAGACTTGCCTGCCTGCAGCCTGTGGCGTGGCTCAGCAGTGGCCCAGTACGGCCCATCTTCATCAACCCAAGTTCAAGACCCTCGCGAGGGGCCAAGCCTCGCAGGGCAGACGATGCAAGGCCTCCTCAGGGGCGGCCTCGCCAGGCAGGCTCGCGAGGAGGCAGAGAGATCAAGGCAAGGAGTACCTCGCGAGGTGCTCGTGACGCAAGCCATGATGATCAAGACCAGGTGGGCGCCAGGCGGACGCCAGCCTACGCAGTGTACTCTTTCCTCTTTGGTGCAAAGGGGGCAAGCGCAGGCGTGGAGTACCGAGGTATCAAGAAAAGGTTTCCATATTGGTGCAACGAGACCAAGACTAGCAGAGCGACAGGATGAAGGTCACCATGGAGCCCAAGGCGGCGTCATCACCAGTGCCTTTGGCAGTCGAAGACCACCTTTAGTCAGGATAGCTTGTACTAATTGTCCCCTTTCAAAATGGCCGTTGTTGGCTCCCTTCCCGCTCAATATTTGGGAAGAGGACCAGGGCCTCTATAAATAGAGATAGCCACCAAAGTAGAAAGGGGACAACCTCATCTAGATCCAACAGAGACGGATCAATTCCTCTCCAACCACACCACCACAAGAACACCCCTCGCGAGGCTGTTCTTCCTCTATACTATTCATCATCAGGCCCAGAGGCAATCCACCACACCACACACTAGATTAGGGTATTACACCACAATGGTGGCCCGAACCATTATAAACCCTGTGTCTCTTGTGTTGTTCATCGTGCTAGCTAGAATCGTGGTGAGGTTTTGGGGCGTGAATCGGTAGGGAGAAGATCTTCGTGCGCACCCTAGAGTTCGAACCTTAAGGGTTTTGCCGGAACCCAATATCCGATAGTCGTATTACCTCATTGATGTGCGCAGGCACAAGGATTCTCGCACGTCGGAGGAGAAGACCCGCCGTCCGTGGAATATTGCACATCTTCGGCCATACAACACTTGAGCTGCCAGCCATTATCTTTGTACATACTCTTACCAATGTATATAACTATTTATGATCAATATAATAAAGCCGACATTCCTGAATTACGGGGCCTCTGTTGTTTCATTTCTGAGTATTGAGCCTTTATTGATTGATCATAAGGTCACCTGGGGGCTTCCAACCATTGGGTGTAATTATCATACCCTCTTGACCGGCTTGAATGCCTCCTTTTATAGGTTTTTCCTGCCTATTTGCAACTTGCTACTCCACCAGGTGACCCGCCGAACTCTTAACAGTCAATCTTTTAAAGACCCTGAATTTGTTAAGGTTGAAACGGCGGCTTGTGTCACGTGAGAGCTGGCTCACAGTGAGCTAGGAAAACAACAACTATTGTGGCCTTGAAAGCAATCATGTGGCCTAAGTGCCAAACGGTTGTTGCGGCCTTGAAAGCAATCATGAGGCCTGAGTGCCAAACAGCTGTTGCGGCCTTGAAAGCAATCATGTGGGCTAAGTGCCAAACGAATGTTGCGGCCTTGAAAGCAAACATGAGGCCTGAGTGCCAAATAACTGTTGTGGCCTTGAAAGTACATATGCGGCTTATAAGCCACCTTTTTCGGCCATGCTTTAAAAGCTGGCCTAGTGAATTTTGAGATTTGCATATTTTTTGGTCGGATTTTCAGATGCTTTTATGCTTTCAAAAGTTTCGGTTTTAAGATCCCGAGTCGCTTGGTTCCGGGTTGGGATAGTTATGGTTGACTATTTCGGGTTATAACCCGCCCTGGTTTTGACTTTAAGTTGCCAGTGTGTTGTGGCTCATACTTGAATATTATCGGGTTATAACATGCTCTGGTTTTGACTTTAAGTCGCTAGTGTGTTGTGGCTCATACTTGAATCTTTTCGAGTTACAACCTGCCCTGGTTTTGGACATTGAGTCACCAGCTAATTTTGTCTTAAAAAATTAAGATGATGATTTTTTAGTCATGAAAGGCTACTACTATTGGGGTTGTCACCCGCCCTGGTTTTTGACGATAAGTCATCAGGGCACGTGTTTAACATCTTTTGGCGGGACGTGCAGAGTTTGACACATAAGTAAGAGTGCTACTATGGCTTGTATGAACAATCAAGTCAAGCCTATCATAAAAGATTAAATCTGGTACTTCAACAGTTAACATGCACGATGGCATGACAAGGCAGATCATTGTTTCAAAAGACTACTCTATTACAAGGCTGTCATAAGCCCATAAGTTTTCGAGCCAAGTGTTTTCTAGAAAGGAGATCTCATAGTCTGGACTGAGAGCCACTTGGTTCATCATTGGTTTTCTTCATGGCGGGTTGACGACTCCGGGTCATCCTGCGCCGGCTCTTCTTCTTCGGCCATCTCGAGGTCAGGCGACGTCCAATCGATGCCGGTAAAGGCCTCAAAAGTGGCTTCATCATTGAGTATAACAGAATAGTCAAGAAAAAAGTACATTTTACTACCTGAATAAAGTGGGTGGTTCACTTTACCCCCTGATCTATTTTTCGGCTTCTTTTACCCCCCCCCCCAAACAAACTCAAACCAGACAAAACACCCCTCTGGCTTGTTTTTCTCCACCCGCTGCTGATGTGGCACTAGTCAACAGCGATTTTGACCTAGGTGGGGCCCCCTTGTCAGGCCTCTCTCTCTCTCTCTCTCTCTCTCTCTCTCTCTCTCTCTTCGGGTACACCTACCGGCGAGCCTCCTCCTTGGCTCCCGCCCCTTCTTCTTCCCCGCGCTGCCACTGTTGCTGTGGGAGCACTTCTCCAGGCTTCAACAGTCTGCTCCCCGTCCGCCTTCACATCCTCCTCCTCCTCATCCTCATCATGCTGCTGCTGTTGCTGATGCGTACCATGACCATGATGACTCTCTCTCTCCTTGCTCTAAATGCCATGGCCGACGCTCCGTTCTACAGATCGGCGCTGCTAAGAACCACCATGGCCACCTGAGACCATCGTCACCGTCAGCCTCCAGTGCCCTTGACTTGGATCCCGCCACCCTGCCACAGATCCACGTCCGTCGTCACCGTTCGTCACCCAGCACCCATCCCTGTCGGGCACCGGCTTTGGATCCGACGAGGACCATGTTGTTGGAACCGGTCTTTTAGGTAGTAGTGCATGCACTAACGTGCCTGTTGTTGCTGCGCCAACAACCCACGATCTGCATGCTAGCTTCTAGGAGTGGTTAGCCTGTGCATAGCTGTGTTAGTTAGTCTAGCTGCGTGCGTGTGTTATCTGTGTATAAGTGTACACCCAGAGGATAATACAATCGTGAGTTCTTCCTCACTTTTCTTTCC
The DNA here is from genome assembly GCF_018294505.1 of Triticum aestivum. Taxonomy (NCBI): domain Eukaryota; kingdom Viridiplantae; phylum Streptophyta; class Magnoliopsida; order Poales; family Poaceae; genus Triticum; species Triticum aestivum. The sequence continues at coordinate 474,049,130 of NC_057807.1, read as the reverse complement.
TTCACAAGCAGTCGCCACCGTGCAAGCTCCTCTGCCTCGCTGCCAGCACCGAGGTCGACGGTGGCGTCGTTGGTGGGTTTGCTGGATGGCGGGAAGGTGCCGCAGGAGGCCAGGAGGTGGCCGGCGGCAAGCTCCTTGTCGGAGCAGAAGCGATGAGGCGACCTACAGCGGAGCCACGCTAGGATTGAGAGGTCGCCAGCGTGGAGGGCTTCAGCGGCAACACAACGGCGCGGTGGTGCTTAGATGCAGCCGTGCATAGAGGAGGTCGGGGGCTCGGGGCTGTTGTGACCTGACAAGGGGCCCCACCCGGGTCAAAACCACTATTGACTAGTGCCACATCAGCAGGGGATGGAGCAAAACTAACCAGGGTTTTTTGTCCTGTTTGGGTTTGTTTGCGGGGGGGGGGGGGGTAAAAGAAGCAGAAAAAAGACCAGGGGGTAAAGTGAACCACCCACTTTATTCAGGGTAGTAAAATGGACTTTTTTCAATAAATCAACGTCAGGTGCGAAGATATGCTTATGACGAGGAGGAATAAGACTGACAACGTCATGGGACGGTGGCTTAATCTTCTGATTGTTGCTATCGTAAGCCATCGTATAATTATTCAAGTTCAGCTCCTCCACAAGTTTACAGGCCACATGCCGCATCTCTCGAACACAACGATTGAAATCCTTCTCTTCAAAGGGTGACTGATCATCTTTGAATTCGGGACACCCAGTGGCTATCTCCTCCAGATCAAGCTCCGACTGCCAAGCTTTGGCCTGGCCTAGAGCGACGATGGCTCCGAATCAGGCGGATGATAGTCTTTGCTCTTCAATCTAGCTTGGGAAAGTGGACAAGTGATCCAGCACAGCCTTGATTTGGCTTGACAATTTTCTGCCACCCCCTAAGGCAACCAGATTGCAGAGGGTGCCGTTGTATAGATGTTCAGCTAAAGAATATATGGCCTTCAGCTTCAATAGCATGTCTTGGCCAAGGCTGGTACTCCTAGCGCCTGATAAAGACAAGAGACGCCGGCGGGTTAGACTTTTTACACACATAAGAGATGTCCGGCGGGTTAAAGAATTGATTTGATATGTTGTACTTACCGAAGATGGTGGCTATCATTTGATTAATGTGTTGTTTTAAGCCAAATAACTCTTCAGTCACCGGCTTAAGTGCAATTTCAGCATCTTTGGCCCTTTTCGCCAGTACAGCCTTGTCAGTTTCCCAGCTGGCTCTTTCAACATCAAAACTTGCTTTCAACTTCTCCATTTCCTCCAATGAAGTTTTTAGCTCAAGCTTGGCCTTGGAAGTTTCTGCCTGTTGCAACTTTATGTTCTTCCTCAAGTCGCCCACTTGCGATTCTTTCATATTCAATTCTGCCTGCAATACAATGATGAAGTGATGATTACACAACAAGGATTAACTATTGGTGCTATTAAAGTCTACACTACAAGTACTCTACTTGGCACTTGGGGGCTAATGTGGGTCAATTCATTTTTTATTGAGACCCGACGTATCTTGTCAGGTTAAGCCGACCCTTAGGGGCTGCATGTTTTGGTTTCTTAAGTAACGGTAAGTCCCGGCTCAACTTGTCAGTTTAAGCCGACCCTTGGGGGCTACATGTTTTGGTTTCTTCAGTGATGATAAGTCCTGGCTCAACTTGTTAGTTTAAGCCGGCCCTTGGGGGCTACATGTTTTGGTTTCTTCAGTGATGATAAGTCCCAGCTCAACTTGTTAGTTTAAGCCGCCCCTTGGGGGCTACATGTTTTGGTTTCTTAAGTGATGCTGCACAAGATTTTTTTTCATGCTTCATATTTGAAGACCCGACTTATCTTTGTCAGATGAGCCAGCCCTGAGAGGCTATGGATTGGAAATATTCATGAAGTCTCAAGCATAGTCAATATCTTTACTTATACTTAAGACTTGGCGGCTACATAAGTATATATGCAACGGGATTAGTATCATACCTCATAGCGCTCTTTCATGAGGTTTATTAAGCCGGCTTCTAACTCACGACTGGTGTGAAGGCGGCTCAGGTACCTTGCGGGGATGTCGCTTGCACTGAAGGCAACATAGCTTTCCAAATCCAACTTGGTCTTGCCTTTATCTAAAGAATGAGATTCTTCTTTGGGGCTATGTTTGGCCAAGACAGTGGAAGCCCCTGGCACGGAGTAAGCTGTCCCAGTGATGGTCACATCTCCAGAATGTTTGTCAAGAGGGATTTCTTCAGCTGGCTTCTGAGGAGTTGGCGGCTTAGGGCTCGACGGGTCATGACTATCCGTCGGGTTAAGTTCCTGATCCATTTGTTCAGGGAGGATGACATCGACTATTGGTGGCGGGTCATTCATGGGCTCCTTTGGGTTTTGAGTATGGGCCTCGGAGATGTCAGTGGACTATTTCTCCGGCTCAATGTTTTGAGGATCCTTTGAAGAGCCGCCAATCTTCTGCTTCTTACTATCCTCTGTTATTCCTCTATAATGAAAATACAAAGTATATCAGTATGCTATGACAAGTCATTGATAAACAAATAGAAGCACTTACCCTTGGGCAACTTTGAAGGCAGACATCTGAGTCCCAGAAGAATCGCCAGATGATGGAGGCGTCGTCTAATAATTTGAGTTGGAAGAGTAAGAGGTTGACGCATTTGGCCGGCTAATGGATAAACATAGTCTAAGTTATGGGGCACTTCATGATGACGTTTGCAAGGAGCTGACATATTAGGTAAGCTAGAGATAAGATCATGAGAGCCTCCACTTCGAGTCAGGCGTCTTGGATCATGTTGTTGTTTCTTCAAAAGAAAGTTGGGATCCAAGTGAGCAAGATGATGAGCAAATTTCACCTTTCAGTTGACCCACCGAGTTCTCTTTCTTGGCAAAGGTTCTGAGTCAGAGGAGACAGGGATTACCTCTGCGGCGTCGGCTTGACTGGTCTCTGTATCATCTTGAGAAGAGTCGGCATTAATAAGTTGCATAAAAAGGCGACCAAGGGAGTCAACTTCTACCTCCGAGTCATCTAGCTTGAGAAGATCCTCAGCTACTGGTTTCTTACGGCGACCCAAGCCAGAGGTAGTGGTCTTAAGTTTTTTGACTGGGGGGGGGGGGGGCAGCTTGAAGTTTTTTTCGCCAGAAGGCAGAGTTAGCCTACATTTCAAATGAGCAACAATAAATTAAAAGCAAGATGAAAATTATAAGTATTGACGGCAATATGATGAAAATTTATGGAAAGCACTTACAGGTGGAGGCGCGTTGAGCGCGCAGAAAGGGTTCACCCCTATTTTGCGGCAGTTTTCCATAGTCTCCTCAAGTAATGATTTAACCATAGCGGTGGCATCCTCATCAGTCAAGGGGGTCTAATTATAGCATTGAGAGTCCTTGGTGTCACCTGTGTACTCACACATTAAGCCGTTACGTCGGTTTAATGGCAAGATTCTCCATGCCCAGCAGCGGACCAGGTCTACTCCATACAAGCCATTGGCCACCAGAGCTCTTATTTTTGAAAAGATGGCAGAATACTTGGCTCGTTATCCAATGGAGATGCAATCTGGAAGCACGTGAGTGGGGCTGAGCCGGAAGGGATGACAACCCGGCAGAGGATTTTCACCGTCCGGAGAGGTATCTTGGCAGTAGAACCATGTACAGTTCCAGTCTTTGGGGTGATTGGGTAGTACAACTGCAGGAAAAATAATATCTCGTCGCCTCTGAATAGATATCCCACCAAGCTCGAGATTAGGCCCATTGGACATTTCAGTCTGGCGGTTCAGATAGAAATACTCACTAAAAAGATCAACTCAGGCTCTTGTTGAAGATACACTTCGCAGAAGACTTGAAAGTTGCAGATGTTGGAAACGGAGTTGGGACTGATGTCTTGAGGGTGAAGGTTGTAAAAGTGGAGAACATCCCTGAAGAATTTTGACCCCGACGACAAGAAACCATGGAGGAGGTGATCAGCAAAGATGACGACTTCGCCCTCTTTGGGTTGAGGTCTAATTTCAGCACCTGGGACTCGCTAGTGGATGGTATCCTTCGATGGCAAGACTCCCATATCCACAAATTCTTGGAGAGACAGTTCAGAAACTTGAGAAGCAACCCAATGACATGAAGTGAGAGCCTTAGTCATGGTTGACGGTTTAAAGGATTATAGCCTGGAGGCAAAAAATATGGCGAGTTACAATCAAGGTGATAAATCACCTAAAGTAATTATGGTGACGGTTCAGTAGCAATGAGTTGGTTGTGAAGTGATTTGAACATGATAAGTTACAAATTTATGGTTAAGCCGACAATAGGTTGGCGCATCATCAGGTTATGTTTTGAGCCACCCAAACTGTGTTGATGAAGCGGTTATCTACAGAGCTAAGATTAATGAAGGATTTTTGGGCAGAATTTCACTAAGTATTGAGCAAACAAGTTTCACATATCATGCCCATAATTTTGGATCTACGGCGGTTTAAAAAATCAAAGAAAATTGCTAAACCTAAAAACATGGTGGGCGGACTAGTGTGCTGGGGATTGCATCTCAGAAGAAAAGAATGAATCTATGATTGGTAGCTGATGCCAAAACTATTACCACATGACTTCAGTACTGGTTCTGGATCAAACTAAGCAACATGGTGGATGAACTACAAGCGACCACGATGAACACCGACGAACACCGATGAACTAGGGTAACCTAATGCGGATTGGAAGTAAGGGGAGATGAGTACCTGGTGATGTTGATGGATAGTGAGGGAGCGCCACGATCTCCGGTCCAAGTCAGGTCGATGCAACAGCCAGGATGAAGCTGTTGACTGGGGCGGCGGAGCTCCGGTGGCGGCGATCGTTGCAAGGAAGAAGAAGATGAAGAGAAGGAGGCAGGGGTAAAAATGAAAAATAACCCCCGTCCCTATTTATAAGGAAACGGTAAAATGGCACACGCAAAAATCGTGGAGGCAACATGATTATCTCAACAGTGCGGGCGCTTCGATTCTCGGAATGACCAATTAATACAAAAGATTCATGTCACAAGTTTTTTGTAGATTTGATATACAAGATGTCATGGCGGGTTATAATGGATCGGTTTGCATGACGTCATGGCGGGTTACAGTGATTTATTCCAAGTTAAGCTTTGGAAGATGATTCGCCAACGAAAGCACTGAAGACTGACATGAACAAGTTCAAGTCAATCTGGGCCTAATGTTGGGGATATAATCCTGAGGTGTGACCCGCCCGGGAGGGTTCGGGTTACGCCGTTGGCGGATTAACATGAAGAAGGCCCAATAGGCCCTAGAAGATGAAGTGTGAAGACGTCGGCTCACAGAGGCGGGCCTAGTGGTGGCCCAAGACCCGGACGTGTGGACTCCCATATTGTGGCTTGCTTGCTAAGGCAAGACTATTTAGAAACTAGGTCGGTCACGTTGTGTGATGCGTCTCGGACTCTTGTAAGCCTTGATGACGGTGTCTTGGACAAGGGGGTACTCACCACGTCATCCCCTGATCAGGTGGATCGGGCCGAGGACCCCCATGGCGGTTCACTCATGGGCCACTTCGGGCAGCCCATGCCACATACAAGGAGGTTTCCACAAGACTTGGCGCACAAGTTGAGGGCTCTCCTAAAACCCTAGGCCTCCAGTATGTTATATAAACCGAGGTCAGGCTAGAAAATAGATCATCTAATATTCATTAGAACAATCTCGTGGTAGATGCATGTACTCTGTACCACACCCATATGAATACAATCAAAAGCAGGATGTAGGGTATTATCTCTTCGAGAGAGCCTGAACCTGAGTAAAACCATGTGTCCATGTTACCATCGCTCCAAGATGTCTAGCTTAGAACCCCTACTACGAGATACACTAGATATAGAACTGACATTGGTGCTTTCATTGAGAGCCTGCTGGCTGTCGCCACGGTGCGATGGGAATTCAGATCGTCTCCGGCGCGATCTACGCATCAGAGCCGATCTTTATTGTCGATGTCGGCTTCTTTGTCGCCGGCTTGACTGGTGACCTTGGCTGGACTTAGGACCGCTCTCCACATCAGATCATCAAGATCGGATGGATACTTTCATCATCATCAACTCAAATCTCGACCGAGACCATGGTAAAGTCGTCCATGGAGCTCGGGGGCTCAACATCAACATTGCCCTCGTGCGGTCGCACTGTTTTTTTGTACAATGGACTTGTTTTTGCTGCCATCACCTCCTTGGAATTTGATCTGACGAACCCTCTGGTGGAATTGTGCGGAATTGAGTGTACAAAAATCCTGTAAAATTTCGTCGCGTTCCGATGCAGGAATCTTCGGCGATCTATGATATACTGGAGGTCTGCCGAGTCTGGACGGGAATCTGGACGAGTTTAGGGTGTGGTCTCCAGAGCCTAGCTCGGAGGTTATTTGGAAGATCCAACCATTCATCTTCTGTGGAATGTCCATATCTACCACCTCTCAAAATTTCAGCTCGATCCGACCGTTCAAACTCCGGGAACCTTCCGATTAGTGCATCACTTTTCGGATCTATTTTCTCCGTGAATACGAATCTGACCTAGTTCATCTTTCTTCATGAACGGGATATTGGACAACCTTTTTGGAATAATCTATTTCTAGAGTATTGTGTTTTATTTCTGAACACATGTCCACAAATTTTGCTCCTTTTCGGAGGTAATCCTCACCATCGCGCCGGTGTCAAACCAGCCCTTGCTCCACGTCTGCCGACCTGCGCTAGACAGATCATCGCTTTTCATTGAGCCGAGCCCAACCTTGTTGGATCATCAGCTCGGCAAGCTGAACAAGAGTTCGGCATTGCGAAGGCTAAATTATCACCAACACCATCGCCCCACGGATTGCACGGGTTAGGCACGCCGACATCGCCGCTCGGTCACTTCATCAATCCGGCATTGACCGCGTTACAAGTTACGACCAGCGTTGGCATGGCCGAGCCGTAGATTCTTCAAACCGATGTCTACCACGCCGAACCGCTTCAACACCTCAGATGGCACAACGGCTACAATGCCATCTCTTCATCATCCTACTCCGGAGATTTTGGCGTCACCAGCCGACCAGCTTCGTCACGTTAGCTGGACCGGGGGATCTGCCTCGGTGAGCCAACCTTTGCCAGCATCACCATGCCATCGCTTCATAGCCCATCAGGCAATGGGTGTGCGGATCGAGTCCCAATTTTGGGAGTAACCTTTCTTCAGATTGCTACAACAGATAAACCAGGTGCTATTAATCCTAGTAATTTTTTCTTGCTTGGGTTTATTTCTTCCGAAGAATTATTACTCTGGTTTGTTTGACCATTTGTACACAGGTCTGTCAAATGATGGCCGCATTAACGATGGTTGCGTGATGGTTCGGTCAGTTTCCCGTCCGCAGTTCGGCGAACGCCTCATCGGGGACTTGGACCACCCTATGAATACAGGCTTTGTCACGTCGGCGCCCTGCACTGACATTGGCTTCGACGCCAGGCCACATCTCTTTAAAAAAATATTTTGCATAAATTAATTATACGAGGTTTTCTTTTCTATATTTATATTATTATTTTTTGGTTGCACTATTTTACATGTGTAGGTAATCGACTTTGAATGCGTCACGCGGTCACTGATACGTCTCCATCGTATCTATAATTTTTTATTGTTCCATGCTATTATATTACCCCTTTTGGATGTTTATGGGCTTTATTTTACATATTTATATCATTTTTGGGACTAACCTACTAACCTGAGGCCCAGCCCATATTGCTGTTTTTTTGCCTATTTCAGTATTTCGAAGAAAAGGAATATCAAACGGAGTCCAAACGGAATGAAACCTTCGGGAGCGTTATTTTTGGAACAAATATGATCCGGAGAGCCTGGAGTGCAAGTCAAGAAAGCTCCAAGGTCCCCACGAGATAGGAGGGCGCGCCCCCCTGTAGGGCGCGCCCCCTGTCTCGTGGGCCCCTGGGGCGGCCACCGACGTACTTCTTCCTCCTATATATACCTACGTACCTCGAAAACATCCAGGAGCACCACAAAACACAATTTCCACCGTCGTAACCTTCTGTATCCGCGAGATCCCATCTTGGAGCCTTCGTCGGCACTCTGCCGGAGGGGGAATCGACCACGGAGGGCTTCTACATCAACACCACAGCCTCTCCGATGAGTTGTGAGTAGTTTACCACAGACCTACGGGTCCATAGTTATTAGCTAGATTGCTTATTCTCTCTTTTTGGATCTCAATACAATGTTCTCCCCCTCTCTTGTGGAGATCTATTCGATGTAATCTCTTTTTGCGGTGTGTTTGTCGAGATCCGATGAATTGTGGGTTTATGATCAAGTTTATCTATGAATAATATTGGAATCTTCTCTGAATTCTTTTATGTATGATTGAGTTATCTTTGCAAGTCTCTTCGAATTATCAGTTTGGTTTGGCCTAGTAGATTGATCTTTCTTGCCATGGGAGAAGTGCTTAGCTTTGGGTTCAATTTTGCGGTGATCTTACCCAGTGACAGAAAGGGTTGCAACACACGTATTGTATTGTTGCCATCGAGGATAACAAGATGGGGTTTATATCATATTGCATGTGTTTATCCCTCTACATCATGTCTTCTTGCTTAATGTGTTACTCTGTTCTTATGAACTTAATACTCTAGATGCATGCTGGATAGCGGTCGATGTGTGGAGTAATAGTAGTAGATGCAGGCAGGAGTCGGTCTACTTGTTATGGACGTGATGCCTATATACATGATCATGCCTAGATAATCTCATAACTATGCACTTTTCTATCAATTGCTCAACAATAATTTGTTCACCCACCGTAATACTTATGCTATCTCGAGAGAAGCCTCTAGTGAAACCTATGGCCCCTGGGTCTATCTCTTATCATATTTGCTTTCAATCTACTTTTATTTGCATCTTTACTTTTTGCATCTATATTACAAAATACCAAAAATATATTATTATCTCTCTATTAGATCTCACTTTCGCAAGAGGCCGTGAAGGGATTGACAACCCCTTTATCGCGTTGGTTGCGAGTTCTCAGTTTGTTTGTGTAGGTGCGTGGGACTTTTGAGGAGCCTCCTACTGGATTGATACCTTGGTTCTCAAAACTGAGGGAAATACTTACGCTACACTTGCTGGATCACCCTCTCCTCTTCGGGGAAAACCAACGCAAGCTCAAGACGTAGCAAGAAGGATTTCTGGCGTCGTTGCTGGGGAGGTCTTCGCTCAAGTCAAGACATACCAAGTACCCGTCACAAACCCATCTCCCTCGCATTTATATTATTTGCCTCTCGTTTTCCTGTCCCCCACTTCACCCTTGCCGTTTTATTCGCCCTCTCTTTCCCTTTCTCCTTCTCTCTTTTCCGTTTGCCTTCCCTTTGCCATGGCCGAGTCAAAAAGAACTAAGGATTTTCTCCTGAGCTCTAGTGCCTTGGATAACCCATCTATCCTCTATAAGCTCATGAATAATGACACTATAAGACCCACCGGGGTCTCCAATGAGAGCTTGAATAATTTTGATGAGGATGACTCTAGAATTTTTCGTTATTTACTTGACGAGTCTTTAAAAGATGCTGGGGATAGGTTATTAAGAATTCGGGCTAGCTATGTGCCACAATATCAAATTGAAGATTACTTAAAGAGTTTTTAAGTTGGCTTGCCCGCTTCTTTTAGACAAGTTTTAGATTCTATTTTTGAAGGAAGTTTTCTTGAAAGGGATGCTATAGATACTTATGAAAAAATGAAAACCATATTTGGGCACCCTTTGAATGATAAGGTTGAATCAACTACTCTCTTGTGCTTTTATCAAAATGAAATTATTAAAGAGATGAAGTCTAGTTTGGAGGCAAACTTCCGTAACGTGCTTAATCTTACTTATTCCATTAATGACCATGTGCTTACTTTAAATAGAAGAATGAATGCCATAGAAAGGAGATCCCCCTCTTCAAATGCCAAAGATGGCACTAGTTAAATCTATCCTTGCTTTTATGCCTAGCTAGGGGCGTTAAACAATAGCGCTAGCTGGGAGGCAACCCAATTTTTCTTTATGTTTTTTGTTTTTGCTCCTGTTTAGGAATAAATCTTGCATCTACTCTCTGTTTAGATGTGTTTTTATCTATTAATTAGTGTTTGTGCCAAGTAGAACCTATAGGATAACCTACGATGATAGTTGATTTGATTCTGCTGAAAAACAGAAACTTTGCACGCACAAATATAATTTTGTTAAATCACAGGAACGTGATTTTGCATTGATTCTTTTTGACTATGTTCAATATACAAATTGTGAAGGACTTCCTATTTTTGTAGGATTTTTGGAGTTCCAGAAGTTTGCGTTGGTTACAGATTGCTACAGACTGTTCTGTTTTAGACAGATTCTGTTTTTCGTGTGTTGTTTGCTTATTTCAATGCATCTATGGCTAGTAACTTAGTTTATAAACCATAAAGAAGTTGGAATACAGTAGGTTTAACACCAAATTAAATAAAGAATGAGTTCATTGCAGTACCTTATGTGGTGGTTTTGTTTTCTTTCACTAACGGAGCTTATAAGATTTCCTGTTGAGTTTTGTGTTGTGAAGTTTTCAAGTTTTGGGTAAAGCTTTTATGGACTATGGAATAAAGGGTGGTGAGGGAGTTCCGGACTAGGGGGTGTCCGGATAGCCGAACTATCATCATCGGCCGGACTCCAAGACTATGAAGATACAAGATCGAAGACTTCGTCCCGTGTCCGGATGGGACTTTCCTTGGCGTGGAAGGCAAGCTTGGCGATACGGATATGTAGATTTCCTACCTTTGTAACTGACTCTGTGTAACCCTAGCCCTCTTTGGTGTCTATATAAACCGGATGGCCTTAGTCCATAGGATGAACAACAATCATACCATAGGCTAGCTTCTAGGGTTTAGCCTCCTTGATCTCGTGGTAGATCCACTCTTGTAACACACATCATCAATATTAATCAAGCAGGACGTAGGGTTTTACCTCCATCAAGAGGGCCCGAACCTGGGTAAAACATCGTGTCCCTTGTCTCCTGTTACCATCCGCCTAGACGCACAATTCGGGACCCCCTACCCGAGATCCTCCGGTTTTGACACCGACATTGGTGCTTTCATTGAGAGTTCCTCTGTGTCGTCACCGATAGGCTCGATGGCTTCTTCGACCATCATCAATGATGCAGTCCAGGGTGAGACCTTTCTCCCTGGAGAGATCTTCGTATTCAGCGGCTTTGCACTGCGGGCCAATTTGCTTGGCCAACTGGAGCAGATCGAAGGCTACGCCCCTGGCCGTCAGGTCAGATTTGGAAGTTCGAACTTCACGGCTGACATCCGCGGGGTCTTGATCCTCGATGGATTCGAGCCACAGCCGAGCGTGCCGCACTATCACGGCGAGCATGATTTAGCTCTGCAGCCGGACAATACCCTGGAGGCCGCACTCGAAACCGCTCCGATCTTCAATTCGGAGCCAGCTCCGCAGATCGAGGATGGATGCCTAGACACCGCCCCGGGGGCTGCAACCTCTACGGCGATAGAGCCGAACACTGATTTTGTCCCTCATAAAGCCCGTGACTCCGAGGTGCCGGACTCCTCGCCGGACTCCGAACCTCCCACCCCCCCCCCCCCGATCGGATCCGATTGGGCACCGATCATGGAGTTCACCGCAACGGACATCTTTCAACACTCACCTTTCGGCGACATCTTGAGTTCGCTAAAGTATCTCTCGTTATCAGGAGAGCCCTGGTCGGACTGCGGTCAGGAAGGTTGGGATGCGGACGACGAAGAAATTCAAAGCCCACCCACCACCCACTTGGTAGCCGCTGTCGACGATCTAACCGACATGCTAAACTATGACTCCGAAGACATCGACGGTATGGACGACGATGCCGGAGACGACCAAGAACCAGCGCCCACCGGGCACGGGAAAGCCACCCCAACTCACGACGTATACATGGTGGATACACCAAAAGGAAGCGATAATGAGGAAAAACGGGATGTGGCAAAGGACAACTCCCCCAACAAACAACCAAAGTGGCGATGCAAGCGCCGCCCGAAGACCGGCATCGACATAAACGGCACCCATACGGACCCGGCCCTAGAGCAGGGCGAAGCAGTGGACGACGCACATGTCAACAAGCAGCCAGCCGGACATGAACTGGACAAGCAACCCATCCCCGGCGAAGATGATCTCACATCACCAGAGCATATGAATCTTCATAAAAGGCTCGTCGCCACTGCAAGAAGTTTGAAGAAGCAAAAGCGGAAGCTCAAAACAGCGGAGGACGCACTCAGAATGCGATGGAGCAAAGTACTCAACACCGCAGATAAATATGGCACTAGTCACCAGACAAAGAGCTACCCGAAGCGCAAGTTGTTGCCCGAATTTGACGAGGAGGCCTTAGAGCCCCCACAGTCAAAAAAGAAAGAAGCCGCCTGGCTGGATAGACGACCAGATGACAGGCCAAGAGCAACAAGGGGCGCCGCACACAAGCCGGCACACGATCAGCATAAAGATCCTCGGAAAAAGGATAACCCGGCCAGGTCTATCTATGGGCCAAAAAAGAAGACTCCAGGAGGTAACACAACCAGCCGAGCATTTGAAGACAATGGCACACCCAAATACAGGGGCGCCGCACACCCACTATGTTTCACCGACGAGGTACTGGATCATGGATTTCCAGCGGGATTCAAACCCGTTAACATAGAGGCATACGACGGAACAACAGACCCCGGAGTCTGGATTGAGGATTATATCCTACACATACATATGGCCAGAGGAGATGATCTCCATGCCATAAAATACCTACCCCTCAAGCTCAAAGGGCCAGCTCGGCATTGGCTTAAAAGCCTCTCAGAAAATACCATTGGAAGTTGGGAAGAGCTTGAGGATGCGTTTCGAGCAAATTTTCAGGGGACTTATGTCCGGCCTCCGGATGCAGACGATTTAAGTCACATAACTCAACAGCCCGGAGAGTCAGCGCGCAAATTCTGGAACAGGTTCCTCACTAAAAAGAACCAAATAGTCGACTGTCCGGACGCTGAAGCCTTAGCGGCCTTTAAACACAACGTCCAAACGAATGGCTCGCCGGACACCTCGGCCAGGAAAAACCAAGAACAATGGCCGCACTAACAAGCCTCATGACCCGCTTTTGCGCGGGGGAAGACAGCTGGCTGGCTAGATGCAGCACCAGCGACCCGAGTACATCCGAAGTTAGGGATGGAAATGGGAAATCACGACGCAGAAAAGATCAGCGCCGGAATAAGGAAAATGGCCCAAATAGTACGGCGGTCAACGCCGGATTCAAAAGCTCTCGGCCGAACAACAAAACACTGCCCCTAAAGGATAACTGTGACGAGCTATCCAACCTAAACAAGATTCTGGACAGACTGTGTCAAATACATGGTACCTCCGGGAAGCCTGCAAACCACCCATAGAGATTGTTGGGTCTTCAAGCAGTCCGGCCGACTTAATGCCAAACACAAGGGGCTCGACACACCAAGTGAAAGTGACGAAACCCAAAAGCAGCGCTCCGGAAACCAAAAGACTTTCCCACTAGAAGTCAAAACAGTGAACTCACTTCATGTGATAACACGCAGCGCGGCACCTGCTATACCAGGATACCGTCCGCGGACTGGGGATAGAACCCACCAAAATTCGCTATAGAAGCACTTCCTTCAAAGGAGTGACGCCAGGCCTTTTAAGCCAATTTTACAGGCTCTGTACCACTAGAGGTCGTGTTCGGTTCATCCGACAACCTCCGTCGCGAAAAGCTCACTCTCCATCGCCCCATTTAACAGTAGCCCTTAAGCACTACTGGGGCGCGAAGCTTTCGCCTGCTTTAATGCAATACAACATTACGCATCTCTTACGCTTAGAAATGCCCGGTCCACGTGGCATAATCTCATAACTCCGAGTGTCCCTCGACCACAGAGAATGGGCGACTGCTTCGACAGCCACACATTAATCAGACCTTGCAGGTCAAAGTCCCTGAAAAACAGGTCATTTAGACATCGTTCATGGTTAGACAAGTCCGGCGTAAGCTAACAAGGGGCTTCCCAGCCGCATACCCCTTTTTTTAGGGGGCCGCGCGCATAAATGATGAAAGCCAATAAAGCTCAACATTCTTCATCTTCCAAATTATACTTTATTTTAATACAATTTTTGCACGATATTTTTTAGAAACTAAGTCCTTCTCTTTTACAGATGAAGCACGTGCTACACCCGTCCAGGATACAGCACAACGGAGACACAGGCACAGACGTGCAGTAGGGACCCGTTGCAAGGATTCTTTTCAGATTAAGACCCTGCGTAAACCTTTCTTACTGTCTCTTGTTGATACACATCCCCCGGTTTCCTACCAGAGCCGAGGAGGAGGCTGGCGTTTTGGCATCGGCCGCGTTAGAAGTTCCCGCCTGTACCTGGACACTAGGGGCTTAGGGCTTTGTTCTGCCCAATATCATAAAGACCGAACACCTCAGGGAGTGTTCGGCGTCTCGAGTTAGGCCTTATATGCATCAGCTCCGAATCATGTCTTTGGTCAAATGTTGGGTTTGCCCGGCTCCTGTGTTTTGCTGCCTTATGTTCCGTATCATCGGCTAATGCAGCACCAGGAGAACTACTACGATTGTGCCCCGGTTCGGCCGGGCGAGCACCTCAGTAGAGAAAGCCGAAAACTGACTGTCATGATATAGCGAGAGACTGGTCAACCACTCGATCGACCATTGGAATGTTTAGAATTCCTCCGCTTTGACGAAGGACCGCTTCCCGGTCAGGCACATACGCACCCCGAGTTCGGAGAAGCGCGGTGCCATCAGGGGCTATATAGTAGCCCCACATTCGAGCTCCTATGGCTAAGTGAAAGTGATAAAACATTATAGTCCGGTTGCCTAGTTTGCTACGCTATCACCTCCTTAAAAGGACCAAGACGTTGGATTAAGTGTGAAAAAGCGCTTTTCTTTTTGCAAACACCCCCGCACCATGTGCGTGGGGGCTGAAGCCAAAGACTGTCATCTTTCAGATTATACATACATATATGGCCGCACAGGAGATAGTTCAATACTTGAACACACAAGTATAAAAAGTCATTGCATTATAAACATGATCTTAGAAATCATACATGTCATTCAAACATAACATCTTTCGAGCACTGCGACTCTATTATACGAGCGCCCTGCAGGACTTCCTCAAAGTAATGCTCGGTGGGGAATCGGCTTTTGTCCGAACCCTGGGATGCAACAGCGGTGGCATCCATCTCCGCCCAGTATGTTTTACCACGGGAAAGAGCCATCCGTGCACCTTCTATGCAGGCCGACCGCTTCATCGCCTTAATATGCGGCACTACCCCAAGGAATTGCTGCAACAAGCCAAAATAACTCTTCGGCTTGGGCCTTTTCGGCCACAGATGAGCGACCACATCCGTCATGGCTAATCCGGACAATCTATTCAGCTCAGCCCACTCAACCAGCCGATCATTCAACGGAAGTGGACGCTCCGGACTATGGAATTGAGACCAGAAAAGCTCTTCCATTTCATGATCCTCCTGGCTTCGAAAGTGCACGACTGCGTCCGCCGCACTCGCCGCCAAGTCCAGATAAGGATCCTCCGCACCGTACAATCGGCCCAGCTGAGCATACTTCGGATCCGTGAACTTCCTACGCAGCATAAAGGGCTTTCCAGCCACAATGTCTCCGACCTGACGTAGTTCCTCCTTCATAGCCCGCATCGCACTACGGGCATCCTTGGCTTCGGCATCGGCCTTCTTCAGGTTCTCTTGCTCCGCTCGGCGTTCTCCTTCAAGAACCTCCAGGCGGTCGGTAGCAACTTTTAATTTCATGGCCATTCCGGCCATCTCCTCCCTGCTTCGGCAGTGAGCAACCTTCTCGGCTTCTAGCTCTTCCGCTGCCTTCAAGGCAGCCGCCTCGCTTTTTCTGGCTTGCTCCTTGGCCCGAGCAAGTTCTGCTCGAAGGTCTTCCACAGCAGCAGCACCATCTGCATCAAGCATACAACTTGTAAGGAATGGGCATCAGCTCCCTTACTAAGCGACCGCGGAGCAACCACATACCTTGTGACTCATCAAGTCGTTTATTAACCAGCGAGATGTCCGCATCTGCAGCGTCGAGTTGTTTCTTCAGCTCGGCGAATCCATCAGTCTGGCTGGCCACCGAACGTTCCGCCACCTGCATAGGAAAGGCGACAGTTGATAACTGAGATTATGATCCTAGGCACGCTGTCGTTTTAGACAGCATACCAAGTCTCAGGGGCTACTATCTATACAGGGCACACTTCATGTGCAAAACTGTCAACAGGTATGTCATTTTTTGTGTACCTCAAATCCCGTCAGTAAACTTCCGACGGCCTCATACAACCCGCTTTCGGCGGACGAGATCCTCTCAATCACACTACCCATTAATGTGCGGTGATCTTTTGAGATGGACGCCCTCTTAAGCAAATCCTGCAGCTCCACTGGCCGTACTCCAATGGGTGCCGAACTCTCCGGCCCCGCCGGACTCGGGGAGACCCTCCGCGACGACACCTCAGGGTCATCCGGCCCGCGCGATGGGGCGGCAGATGGAGGCGTTTCGCTCTCCATCATTTCCGGACGAAGGTCTCCCGAAGATGAGCTGTGCTGAGATGGGCTGAGATCCGAACTACAAGGTGAAGACTTCGGTTACCCTTAGAAATTAAACAGGGATGTCCACTATTACAAAATTCCCCCTTTTACTTACGGCTCGCTAGAGGGCTGATTCCTCCGAGAAGACAGTTCGGCCGGGGCTCTGCCCGGCCCAGGACCTTCCGATACAGATTTCTTTCCCCGTTTTGGGGCCTTGGCCCCCGGGTCTTCGAAAGCGGTCCTGTTCTCCCCCTGGAAGGAGGAACTCTCGATTCCTCCCTTACTAAAAGCCTCCATGGCAGAGGTGGTAGATCCCCTGTGCCCTTCCTCACCCTCCTCCGAAGGTGCAACCTCTAACATTTTGATTAACACGGGGACCTGCGTGGTCTCAGGGAGGGGGGCCGGACACCGTATCAGTTTTGCTTGCGCTATCCACTCCTGTCCAAGGGATAGCTGGTTAAAAGGCAAACCCACAGTAAATAAATGGACAACGTGTCCGGACACGGGGCTACTTACTTGAGTATCCGGGCGATTGCAGCTTAGGCCAGCATCCTCGGTCAATTCTGGACGCGTCTCTTGCGATCCGAAGAACAGTTTGTACATCTCCACGGGTGTCAAACCCATGAAGTGTTGAAGAGCTCGTGGCCCCTCCGGATTAAATTCCCACAGGCAGAGGGGGCGACGTTTGCAGGGCAGTAGGCGCCGGATCAACATAACCTGTACCACTGCGACCAGATCGATCTCCCTTTCTTGGAGGCCTCGAATCCGGTCCTGCAACAGGGGTACGTCTTTGGACGGCCCCCAGTCGCGCCCCTTGTTGACCCATGACATCAGCTGCTGTGGAGGGCCCGAGCGAAAGACGGGCGGCGGCCTCTGCCTGCTGCCCCTGGGAGCGGTGATATAGAACCACTCCTATTGCCACAAGCCGAACACCTCCTGAAAAGAGCCCTTGGGCCATGGAGCTTCGGCCCTCTTGCTTATAACCGCTCTGCCGCACTCTGCCTGACGCCCCTCAATCATCTTCGGCTCCACGTTAAAGGTTTTGAGCCACAAGCCGAAGTGAGGGGTAGTGCAGAGGAAGGCTTCGCAGACGACAATGAATGATGAGATATGGAGGATGGACTTCGGAGCCAAGTCATGGAATTCCAGCCCATAGTAAAACATGAGCCCCCTCATGAAAGGATCCATCGGGAAGCCTAAACCCCGATGGAGGTGAGACACAAACACGACGCTCTCGCCAGGCTCGGGAGTTGGGATAACTTGTCCTCGGGCAGGCAGCCTATGCGAAATCTCGTAGGTTAAGTACCTGGCGTCTCTCAGCTTTAGCACGTCCTCTTCCGTGACGGAGGAGGGCATCCACCGGCCTCGTAGGTCAGGACCGGACATTGTCGAAGATCGAAGGTACCCGAATTTGGGGCCCTGGGTGTTGGAACTCGGAGAGAGGGGGGCAGATTCGATAGAGGATTGAATAAAAAGAACGGGCCTTGGTCTCATTATAAAGAGGAAGAATACCAAGAGCAGTCCCCGTGACCGTTTGGAACCCGCCTTCGATGGAGGGGGCGTGGCAACGGGCGCGGTTGGGTTACCCACGTCCGTATTGATGGGAATCCTGGAATAAGGGGAACACGATCTCTACTTCGACAAGACGTGCCAAGGAAACCGCTTCGCTAAACGCGCTGAGGTGGAACCATAAAAACAATTTAAGTAAAGGCTTGGAGGTGGTGTGACGTCACGCCACAGAATACGTCAGCAGATTGATCTTGTGTAATAGTATTCTCTCTATGGTGGTACGTGGAATTTATTTTTGCAAAGCCGGACACTATCCTGGTGTTCACGATCTTCTATAAATTATTTGGAGGAGGAACCCGCCTTGCAATGCCGAAGACAATATGCGCGCCGGACTCGTCGTCATTGAAGCCTGGTTCAGGGGCTACTGAGGGAGTTTCGGACTAGGGGGTGTCCGGATAGCCGAACTATCATCATCGGCCGGACTCCAAGACTATGAAGATACAAGATCGAAGACTTCGTCCCGTGTCCGGATGGGACTTTCCTTGGCGTGGAAGGCAAGCTTGGCGATACGGATATGTAGATTTCCTACCTTTGTAACCGACTCTGTGTAACCCTAGCCCTCTCCGGTGTCTATATAAACCGGATGGCCTTAGTCCATAGGACGAACAACAATCATACCATAGGCTAGCTTCTAGGTTTTAGCCTCCTTGATCTCGTGGTAGATCCACTCTTGTAACACACATCATCAATATTAATCAAGCAGGATGTAGGGTTTTACCTCCATCAAGAGGGCCCGAACCTGGGTAAAACATCGTGTACCTTGTCTCCTGTTACCATCCGCCTCGACGCACAGTTCGGGACCCCCTACCCGAGATCCGCCGGTTTTGACACCGACAGGTGGCAAGAGCCTAAGCTTGGGGATGCCCATGGCACCCCAAGATATTCAAGAATAGCCAAAAGCCTAAGCTTGTGGATGCCCCGGGAAGGCATCCCCTCTTTCGTCTTCGTTCATTGGTAACTTTACTTGGAGCTATATTTTTTTTGCCACATGATATGTGTTTTGCTTGGAGCGTCGTGTATTATATTAGTCTTTGCTTGTTAGTTTGCCACAATCATTCTTGCTGTACACACCTTTTGGGAGAAGCCTATTTGATTAGAATTTGCTAGATACTCTATGTGCTTCACTTATATCTTTTGAGCTTGATAGTTTTTGCTCTAGTGCTTCACTTATATCTTTTAGAGCACGGTGGTGTCTTAATTTTGAAGAAATTGCTAGTCTCTCATGATTCACTTATATTAGTTTGAGAGTCTTCTAGAACAGCATGGTATTTGCTATTGCCATAAAGTTGGTCCTAGAATGATGAGCATCCAAGTTGGGTATAATAAAAACTATCATAGGAAGTGAATTGGATGCTATGACCAACTTGATACTTGATAATTGTTTTGAGATATGGAGGTAGTGATATTAAAGTTATGCTAGTTGGGTGATTATGAATTTAAAGAATGCTTGTGTTGAAGTTTGTGATTCCCGTAGCATGCACGTATGGTGAACCGCTTTGTGATGAAGTTGGAGCACAATTTTATTTATTGATTATCTTCCTTATGAGTGACGGTCGGGGATGAGCGATGGTCTTTTCCTACCAATCTATCCCCCTAGGAGCATGCGCGTAGTGCTTTGGTTTTTGATGACTTCTAAATTTTTGCAATAAGTATATGAGTTCTTTTGATTAATGTTGAGTCCATGGATTATACGCACCCTTTCACCCTTCCACCATTGCTAGCCTCTCTTGTGCCGCGCAATTTTCGCCGGTACCATACACCCACCATACTCCTTCCTCAAAACAGCCACCATACCTACCTATTATGGCATTTTCATAGCCATTCCGAGATATATTGCCATGCAACTTTCCACCGTTCCATTCATATGACACACATTACTTTTGTCATATTGCTTTTTGCATGATCATGTAGTTGACATCGTATTTGTGGCAAGGCCACCATCATAATTTTCATACATGTCGCTCTTGATTCATTGCATATCCCGGTACACCGCCGGAGGCATTCATATAGAGTCATATTTTGTTCTAGCTTTGAGTTGTAAATCCATAAAAGTGTGATGATCTTCACTATTAGAGCATTGTCCTAGTGAGGAAAGGATGATGAAGGCTATGATTCCCCCACAAGTCGGGATGAGACTTCGGACTTTACAAAAAGAAAAAAAGAGAGAGAGAAAAAGAGAAAGGCCAAAAAGAAAAAAAGAAGGCCAAAGAAAAATAAAAAAGAGAGAAAAAGAAAAAAGGAGAAAAAAATAAAATGAGAGAAAAAGAGAGAAGGGACAATGCTACTATCTCTTTTTCCACACTTGTGCTTCAAAATAGCACCATGATCTTCATGATAGAGAGTCTCATATGTTGTCACTTTCATATACTAGTGAGAATTTTTCATTATAGAACTTGGCTTGTATATTCCAATGACGGGCTTCCTCAAAATTGCCCTAGGTCTTCGTGAGCAAGCAAGTTGGATGCACACCCACTTAGTTTCTTTTGTCGAGCTTTCATATATTTATAGCTCTAGTGCATCCGTTGCATGGCAATCCCTACTCACTCACATTGATATCTATTAATGGGCATCTTCATAGCCCGTTGATACACCTAGTTGATGTGAGACTATCTTCTCCTTTTTGTCTTCTACACAACCACCATTCTATTCCACATATAGTGCTATGTCCATGGCTCACGCTCATGTATTGTGTGAAAGTTGACAAAGTTTGAGATTATTAAAGTATGAAACAATTGCTTGGCTTGTCATCGGGGTTGTGCATGATTAAATACTTTGTGTGATGAAGATAGAGCAACAGCCAGACTATATGATCTTGTAGGGATAACTTTCTTTAGCTATGCTATTTTGAGAAGACATGATTACTTCGATTAGTATGCTTGAAGTATTACTATTTCTTATGTCAATATGAACTTTTATTTTGTATTCATTTGGATCTGAACATTCATGCCACAATGAAGAAAATTACATTATGAATTATGCTAGGTAGCATTCCACATCAAAAATTCTCTTTTTATCATTTACCTACTAGAGGACGAGCAGGAATTAAGCTTGGGGATGCTTGATACGTCTCCAACGTATCTATAATTTTTGACTGTTCCATGCTATTATATTACCCCTTTTGGATGTTTATGGGCTTTATTTTACATATTTATATCATTTTTGGGACTAACCTACTAACCGGAGGCCCAGCCCATATTGCTGTTTTTTTTGCCTATTTCAGTATTTCGAAGAAAAGGAATATCAAACGGAGTCGAAACGGAATGAAACCTTCGGGAGCGTTATTTTTGGAACAAATCTGACCCGGAGAGCCTGGAGTGCAAGTCAAGAAAGCTCCAAGGGCCCCACGAGATAGGAGGGCCCCCCCTGTAGGGCACGCCCCCTGTCTCGTGGGCCCCTCGGGCGGCCACCGACGTACTTCTTCCTCCTATATATTCCTAAGTACCCCGAAAACATCTAGGAGCACCACGAAACACAATTTCCACCGCCGTAACCTTTTGTATCTGCGAGATCCCATCTTGGAGCCTTCGTCGGCACTCTGCCGAAGGGGGAATCGACCACGGAGGGCTTCTACATCAACACCATAGCCTCTCTGATGAGTTGTGAGTAGTTTACCACAGACCTACGGGTCCATAGTTATTATCTAGATGGCTTCTTCTCTCTTTTTGGATCTCAATACAATGTTCTCCCCCTCTCTTGTGGAGATCTATTCGATGTAATCTCCTTTTGTGCCGTGTTTGTCGAGATCCGATGAATTGTGGGTTTATGATCAAGTTTATCTATGAATAATATTGGAATCTTCTCTGAATTCTTTTATGTATGATTGAGTTATCTTTGCAAGCCTCTTCGAATTATCAGTTTGGTTTGGCCTACTAGATTGATCTTTCTTGCCGTGGGAGAAGTGCTTAGCTTTGGGTTCAATTTTGCGGTGATCTTACCCAGTGACAGAAAGGGTTGCAAGACATGTATTATATTGTTGCCATCGAGGATAACAAGATGAGGTTTATATCATATTGCATGTGTTTATCCCTCTACATCATGTCTTCTTGCTTAATGTGTTACTCTGTTCTTATGAACGTAATACTCTAGATGCATGCTGGATAGCGGTCGATGTGTGGAGTAATAGTAGTAGATGCAGGCAGGAGTCGGTCTACTTGTTATGGACGTGATGCCTATATACATGATCATGCCTAGATAATCTCATAACTATGCGCTTTTCTATCAATTGCTCGACAGTAATTTGTTCACCCACCGTAATACTTATGCTATCTCGAGAGAAGCCTCTAGTGAAACCTATGGCCCCCGGGTCTATCTCTTATCATATTTGCTTTCAATCTACTTTTATTTGCATCTTTACTTTTTGCATCTATATTACAAAATACCAAAAATATATTATTATCTCTCTATTAGATCTCACTTTCGCAAGAGGCCGTGAAGGGATTGACAACCCTTTATCGCGTTGGTTGCGAGTTCTCAGTTAGTTTGTGTAGGTGCGTGGGACTTTTGAGGAGCCTCCTACTGGATTGATACCTTGGTTCTCAAAACTGAGGGAAATACTTACGCTACACTTGCTGCATCACCCTCTCCTCTTTGATGAAAACCAACAAAAGCTCAAGACGTAGCAGTCACTTCGACAAGCCAACGTCGTCGTCCCAATCAACATAAATTGGCTCATGTGATCACCTTTTTGGTCGAATTGCCATACCGACATGTTCGGTTGCCTCGGGGACTTCGGCATCACTGAGAGAGCTCTACCTCATCGAGTGTTCGGCACACGGGCCATATTTCTTTTATTCCTCACTTTGCATAAATTATTTATTATGCTATGATTTTTTAAGTTTATTATTATTACCATTATCTCCGGCTTGCACTATTTTCTGTGCACAGGTAAATGATCCGGGTTGGGCAGCGCTGTCAGCTCGGTGTACCGATGTACCATGTCACCTCGGCTGAACCGGGGACTTCATTATCACTTCCTTAACCCACGCCGGGGACTTCGGCGTCATACTGTCGGACTGCTCCGTCGCCTCGGTCGGACTAGGGGTTCCACCTCGCCACATTGGTCGTGCTATGTCGCCACTTCAGAGTGCCGAGCTCTTCACTCCGCCACCTTGGGACCGGCTTGGGGGCTGGGACCTTGTCCGGCCGTAAGCACGGGTCGTGCATCAACACCAAGCACATTAACCAGCTAGGTCGCTTTCATGCTTAGTTATTTTTTTAATTCTTGTTCGGTTCGACCAAACATTATATTTGTGTTAAACTTAGTTTGTCAACAAAGGTTGTTTGTTGAAAACATTTCTCTCACCCAAGTTGATTGGGGGCTCTTAAATTTCCATGAGCCACTTTATAATAATTATTTTCTTCTTAGTCATTGCAAAGTCTTTTCCTATCACTCATTTTTTTGACGCGAGTGTGTGGTCAATAGCCGGGGAGCCTAGTTTCTCTCTTAAAGTCACTTGAGTTTAGTTTGCTAAACTGGCCTAACAAGAAGTACTCCGCCTTCGGGATAGGAGGTTGCAGCCGTAGGATGACCCGCTTGAAGTCTTGAGATCGTATGTGTCATATTAATGCACGACAGAAGCACAAAAATTTTAAGACCAATTTTCAGATTGGCAACAAATGACTTGATTTAGTTCGGACGTCAAGCTTTTACATAAGTTTTTTGGTTTTTTGAGCTTATGGCATTTTTAACCTATTTGTGTGTCTCCAGCATAAGTCTCACAGTACAACGCCGGACACCTTTAAAGTAGCAATATCAAAGAGGGGTTGCGGCTAGAGCCGAACCCACCAAAAGACAAGGTATTCCATGGACTTCTCGGGAAAACATTCTCGGATACAGCTTTATATGCATCGGTTTCAAAGTGTGTCTTCTGTCAATAGTTGGGTTGCCCGGCTCCTGTGCTTGCCTCCTGTTGGGGAATGTTGCATAAAATAAAAAAAATTCCTACGTTCACCAAGATCAATCTATGAGTTCATCTAGAAATGAGAGAGGGGAGTGCATCTACATACCCTTGTAGATCACGAGCAGAAGCATTCAAGAGTACGGGGTTGAGGGAGTCATACTCTTCGTGATCCAAATCACCGGAGATCCTAGCGCCGAACGGACGGCACCTCCGCGTTCAACACACGTACGGTCAGAGTGATGTCTCCTCCTTCTTGATCCAGCAAGGGGGAAGGAGAGGTTGATGAAGATCCAGCAGCATGATGGCATGGTGGTGGATGCAGCAGGGTTCTGGCAGGGCTTCGTCGAGCTTCTGCGAGAGGGAGAGGTGTAGCAGGGGAGAGGGAGGCGCCAAGACTTCAGGGGTGCGGCTGCCCTCCCTCCCCCCTTTATATAGACCCCCTGGGGGGCGCCGGCCCTAGGAGATGGCATCTCCAAGGGGGGGCGGCGGCCAAGGGGAAGGCTTGCCCCCCAAGGCAAGTGGAGGCGCCCCCTCCCCTAGGGTTCACAACCCTAGGCGCAGAGGGGGGGCCCAGGGGGGGCGCACCAGCCCACCAGGGGCTGGTTCCCCTCCCACTTCAGCCCATGGGGCCCTCCGGGATGGGTGGCCACATCCGGTGGACCCCCGGGACCCTTCCGGTGGTCCCGGTACAATACCAGTGACCCCCGAAACTTTCCCGATGGCCGAAACTGCACTTCCTATATATAATTCTTTACCTCCGGAACTCCTCGTGACGTCCGGGATCTCATCCGGGACTCCGAACAACTTTCGGTTTGCTGCATACTCATATCTCTACAACCCTAGCATCACCTAACCTTAAGTGTGTAGACCCTATGGGTTCGGGAGACACGTAGACATGACCAAGAAGGCTCTCCGGTCAATAACCAACAACGGGATCTGGATACCCATGTTGGCTCCCACATGCTCCTCTATGATCTCATCGGATGAACCATGATGTCGAGGATTCAAGCAACCCCGTATACAATTCGCTTTGTCAATCTATATGTTACTTGCCCGAGATTCGATTGTCAGTATCCCAATACCTTGTTCAATCTCGTTACCGGCAAGTCACTTTACTTGTACCATAATGCATGATCCCGTGACCAGACACTTGGTCACTTTGAGCTCATTATGATGATGCACTACCGAGTGGGCCCAGAGATACCTCTCCGTCATACGGAGTGACAAATCCCAGTCTCGATCCATGTCAACCCAACAGACACTTTCGGAGATACCCGCAGTATACGTTTATAGTCACCCAGTTATGTTGTGACGTTTGATACACCCAAAGCACTCCTACGGTATCCGGGAGTTACACGATCTCATGGTCTAAGGAAAAGATACTTGACATTAGAAAAGCTCTAGCAAACGAACTACACGATCTTGTGCTATGCTTAGGATTGGGTCTTGTCCATCACATCATTCTCCTAATGATGTGATCCCGTTATCAATGACATCTAATGTCCATAGTCAGGAAACCATGACTATGTGTTGATCAATGAGCTAGTCAACTAGAGGCTCACTAGGGACATATTGTGGTCTATGTATTCACACGTGTATTGCGATTTCCGGATAATACAATTATAGCATGAATAAAATACAATTATCATGAACAAGGAAATATAATAATAATCCTTTTATTATTGCCACTAGGGCATAGTTCCAACAGTCTCCCACTTGCACTAGAGTCAATAATCTAGTTACATTGTGATGAATCGAACACCCATAGAGTTCTGGTGTTGATCATGTTTGGCTCGCGGAAGAGGTTTAGTCAACGGGTCTGCGACATTCAGATCCGTATGTACTTTGCAAATATCTATGTCTCCATCTTGAACATTTTCACGGATGGAGTTGAAACGACGCTTGATGTGCCTGGTTTTCTTGTGAAACCTGGGCTCCTTGGCAAGGGCAATAGCTCCAGTGTTGTCACAGAAGAGAGTGATCGGCCCCAACGCATTGGGTATGACTCCTAGGTCGGTGATGAACTCCTTCATCCATATTGCTTCATGTGCTGCCTCCGAGGCTGCCATGTACTCCGCTTCACATGTAGATCCCGTCACGACGCTCTACTTGCAACTGCACCAGCTTACTGCTCCATGATTCAACATATACACGTATCCGGTTTGTGACTTAGAGTCATCCAGATCTGTGTCGAAGCTAGCATCGATGCAACCCTTTACGACGAGCTCTTCGTCACCTCCATAGACTAGAAACATGTCCTTTGTACTTTTCAGGTACTTCAGGATATTCTTGACCGCTGTCCAGTGTTCCTTGCCGGGATTACTTTGGCACCTTCCTACCAAACTTACGGCAAGGTTTACATCAGGTCTGGTACACAGCATGGCATACATAATAGATCCTATGGCTGAGGCATAGGGGATGACACTCATCTCTTCTTTATCTTCTGTCGTGGTCGGGCATTGAGCCGAGCTCAATCTCACACCTTGCAACACAGGCAAGAACCCTTTCTTGGACTGATCCATATTGAACTTCTTCAATATCTTATCAAGGTATGTGCTTTGTGAAAGACCTATGAGGCGTCTCGATCTATCCCTATAGATCTTGATACCTAATATATAAGCAGCTTCTCCAAGGTCCTTCATTAAAAAACACTTATTCAAGTAGGCCTTAATGCTATCCAAAAGTTCTATATCATTTCCCATCAAAAGTATGTTATCTACATAT
Source organism: Triticum aestivum (assembly GCF_018294505.1). Classification (NCBI taxonomy): domain Eukaryota; kingdom Viridiplantae; phylum Streptophyta; class Magnoliopsida; order Poales; family Poaceae; genus Triticum; species Triticum aestivum. Next base: position 474,022,407 of record NC_057807.1, on the reverse strand, counting down.
AATATGAGAAATGCTACAGAGCTCCCACTCACTTTCTTGTAAACGCGGGCTTCTCCATAAGTCTGCATAAACCCAAACGCTTTGATCATCTCATCAAAGCGAATGTTCCAACTCCGAGATGCTTGCACCAGCCCATAAATGGATCGCTAGAGCTTGCATACCTTGTTAGCGTTCTTAGGATCGACAAAACCCTCCGGCTGCATCATATATAGTTCTTCCTTAAGATAGCCGTTAAGGAATGCCGTTTTGACGTCCATCTGCCATATCTCATAATCATAGTATGCGGCAATTGCTAACATGATTCGGACGGACTTCAGCTTCGCTATGGGAGAGAAAGTCTCATCATAGTCAACCCCTTGAACTTGCTGATAACCCTTAGCGACAAGTCGAGCTTTATAGATGGTAATATTACCATCCGCGTCCATCTTCTTCTTAAAGATCCATTTGTTTTCTATCGCTCGCCGATCATCGGGCAAGTCTGTGAAAGTCCATACTTTGTTTTCATACATGGATTCTATCTCGGATTGCATGGCTTCAAGCCATTTGTTGGAATCTGGGACCGCCATCGCTTCTTCATAGTTCGAAGGTTCACCGTTGTCTAACAACATGATTTCCAGGACAGGGTTGCTATACCACTCTGGTGTGGAACGTGTCCTTGTGGACCTACGAGGTTTAGTAGCAACTTGATCTGAAGTACCTTGATCATCATCGTTAATTTCCTCTCCAGTTGGTGTAGGCAGCATAGGAACATTTTCCTGAGCTGCACTACTTTCCGGTTCAAGAGGTAGTACTTCATCGAGTTCTACTTTCCTCCCACTTACTCCTTTCGAGACAAACTCTTTTTCCATAAAGGATCCATTCTTGGCAACAAAGATCTTGCCCTCGGATCTTAAGTAGAAGGTATACCCAATGGTTTCCTTAGGGTATCCTATGAAGACGCATTTTTCCGACTTGGGTTCGAGCTTTTCAGGTTGAAGTTTCTTGACATAAGCATCGCATCCCCAAACTTTTAGAAACGACAGCTTAGGTTTCTTCCCAAACCATAATTCATACAGTGTCGTCTCAACGAATTTAGACGGAGCCCTATTTAAAGTGAATGTAGCTGTCTCTAGAGCGTATCCCCAAAATGATAGCGGTAAATCGGTAAGAGACATCATAGATCGCACCATATCCAATAGAGTGCGATTACGACGTTCGGACACACCGTTACACTGAGGTGTTCCAGGCGGCGTGAGTTGTGAAACGATTCCACATTTCCTTAAGTGCGTACCAAATTCGTGACTTAAATATTCTCCTCCACGATCTGATCGTAAGAACTTTATCTTTCGGTCACGTTGATTCTCTACCTCGTTCTGAAATTCCTTGAACTTTTCAAAGGTCTCAGACTTGTGTTTCATTAAGTAGACATACCCATATCTACTCAAGTCATCAGTGAGAGTGAGGACATAACGATATCCTCCGCGAGCCTCAAAGCTCATTGGACCGCACACATCGGTATGTATGATTTCCAATAAGTTGGTTGCTCGCTCCATTGTTCCGGAGAACGGAGTCTTGGTCATTTTGCCCATGAGGCATGGTTCGCATGTGTCAAATGATTCATAATCGAGAGACTCTAAAAGTCCATCAGCATGGAGCTTCTTCATGCGCTTGACACCAATGTGACCAAGGCGGCAGTGCCACAAGTATGTGGGACTATCGTTATCAACTTTACATCTTTTGGTATTCACACTATGAATATGTGTAACATTACGTTCGAGATTCATTAAGAATAAACCATTGACCATCGTGGCATGACCATAAAACATATCTCTCATATAAATAGAACAACCATTATTCTCGAATTTAAATGAGTACCATCTCGTATTAAACGAGATCCAGATACAATGTTCATGCTCAAACTTGGCATTAAATAACAATTATTGAGGTTTAAAACTAATCCCGTGGGTAAATGTAGAGGCAGCGTGCCGACGGCGATCACATCGACCTTGGAACCATTCCCGACGCGCATCGTCACCTCGTCCTTCGCCAGTCTCCGCTTATTCCGCAGCTCCTGCTGTGAGTTACAAATATGAGCAACGACACCGGTATCAAATACCCAGGAGTTACTACGAGTATTGGTAAGGTACACATCAATTACATGTATATCACATATACCTTTAGTGTTGCCGGCCTTCTTTTCCGCTAAGTATTTGGGGCAGTTCCGCTTCCAGTGACCCTTCCCTTTGCAATAAAAGCACTCAGTCTCAGGCTTGGGTCCATTCTTTGACTTCTTCCCGGCAACTGGCTTACCGGGTGCGGCAACATCTTTGCCGTCCTTCTTGAAGTTCTTCTTACCCTTGCCCTTCTTGAACTTGGTGGTTTTATTGACCATCAACACTTGATGTTCTTTCTTGATTTCTACCTCTGCCGACTTTAGCATTGAAAATACTTCAGGAATAGTTTTCACCATCCCCTGCATATTGTAGTTCATCACAAAGCTCTTGTAGCTCGGTGGGAGTGACTGAAGTATTCTGTCAATGACCGCCTCGTCCCGGAGGTTAATGTCCAGCTGGGACAGGCGGTTGTGCAACCCAGACATTTTGAGTATGTGCTCACTGACAGAACTATTTTCCTCCATCTTACAACTATAGAATTTGTCGGAGACTTCATATCTCTCGACCCGGGCATGAGCTTGGAAAACCATTTTCAGCTCCTCGAACATCTCATATGCTCCGTGTTGCTCAAAACGCTTTTGGAGCCCCAGTTCTAAGTTGTAAAGCATGCCGCACTGAACGAGGGAGTAATCATCAGCACGTGACTGCCAAGCATTCATAACGTCTTGGTTCTCTAGGATGGGTGCATCACCTAGCAGTCCTTCTAGGACATATGCTTTCTTGGCAGCTATGAGGATGATCCTCAGGTTCCGGACCCAGTCCGTATAGTTGCTGCCATCATCTTTCAGCTTGGTTTTCTCTAGGAACGCGTTGAAGTTCATGTTGACATGAGCGTTGGCCATTTGATCTACAAGACATTTTTGCAAAGATTTTAGACTAAGTTCATGATAATTAAGTTCATCTAATCAAATTATTTAATGAACTCCCACTCAGATTTGACATCCCTCTAGTCATCTAAGTGTTACATGATCCGAGTCGACTAGGCCGTGTCCGATCATCACGTGAGACGGACTAGTCATCATCGGTGAACATCTCCATGTTGATCGTATCTTCCATACGACTCATGTTCGACCTTTCGGTCTCTGTGTTCCGAGGCCATGTCTGTACATGCTAGGCTCGTCAAGTTAACCTAAGTGTTTTGCATGTGTAAATCTGTCTTACACCCGTTGTATGTGAACGTAGGAATCTATCACACCCGATCATCACGTGGTGCTTCGAAACGACGAACTTTAGCAACGGTGCACAGTTAGGGGGAACACTTTCTTGAAATTATTATGAGGGATCATCTTATTTACTACCGTCGTTCTAAGTAAACAAGATGCATAAACATAATAAACATCACATGCAATTAAATAGTAGTGACATGATATGGCCAATATCATATAGCTCCTTTGATCTCCATCTTTGGGGCTCCATGATCATCTTCGTCACCGGCATGACACCATGATCTCCATCATCATGATCTCCATCATCGTGTCTCCATGAAGTTGCTCGCCAACTATTACTTCTACTACTATGGCTAACGGTTTAGCAATAAAGTAAAGTAATTACATGGCGTTAAATCATTGACACGCAGGTCATACAATAATTAAGACAACTCCTATGGCTCCTGCCGGTTGTCATACTCATCGACATGCAAGTCGTGATTCCTATTACAAGAACATGATCTCATACATCACAATATATCATTCATCATTCATCACAACTTTTGGCCATATCACATCACAAAGCAATTGCTGCAAAAACAAGTTAGACGTCCTCTAATTGTTGTTGCATCTTTTACGTGGCTGCAATAGGGTTCTAGCAAGAACGTTTTCTTACCTACGAATAACCACAACGTGATTTGTCAACTTCTATTTACCCTTCATAAGGACCCTTTTCATCGAATCCGCTCCAACTAAAGTGGAAGAGACAGACACCCGCTAGCCACCTTATGCAACTAGTGCATGTCAGTCGGTGGAACCTGTCTCACGTAAGCGTACGTGTAAGGTCGGTCCGGGCCGCTTCATCCCACAATACCGCTGAAGCAAAATAAGACTAGTAGCGGCAAGAAAGTTGACAACATCTACGCCCACAACAGATTTGTGTTCTACTCGTGCAATAGAGAACTACGCATAGACCAAGCTCATCATGCCACTGTTGGGGAACGTTGCATAAAATAAAAATTTCCTACGTTCACCAAGATCAATCTATGAGTTCATCTAGCAACGAGAGAGGGGAGTGCATCTACATACCCTTGTAGATCGCGAGCAGAAGCGTTCAAGAGAACGGGGTTGAGGGAGTCGTACTCGTCGTGATCCAAATCACCGGAGATCCTAGCGCCGAACGGACGGCACCTCCGTGTTCAACACACGTACGGTCAGCGTGACGTCTCCTCCTTCTTGATCCAGCAAGGGGGAAGGAGAGGTTGATGAAGATCCAGCAGCACGACGGCGTGGTGGTGGATGCAGCAGGGTTCCGGCAGGGCTTCGCCGAGCTTCTGCGAGAGGGAGAGGTGTAGCAGGGGAGAGGGAGGCGCCAAGACTTCAGGGGTGCGGCTGCCCTCCCTCCCCCCTTTATATAGACCCCCTGGGGGGCGCCGGCCCTAGGAGATGGCATTTCCAAGAGGGGCGGCGGCCAAGGGGAAGGCTTGCCCCCCAAGGCAAGTGGAGGCGCCCCCTCCCCTAGGGTTCACAACCCTAGGCGCAGAGGGGGCCCCAGGGGGGCACACCAGCCCACCAGGGGCTGGTTCCCCTCCCACTTCAGCCCATGGGGCCCTCCAGGATGGGTGGCCCCATCCGGTGGACCCCCGGGACCCTTCCGGTGGTCCCGGTACAATACCGGTGACCCCCGAAACTTTCCCGATGGCCGAAATTGCACTTACTATATATAATTCTTTACCTCCGAACCATTCCGGAACTCCTCGCAACGTCCGGGATCTCATTAGGGACTCCGAACAACTTTCGGTTTGCTGCATACTCATATATCTACAACCCTAGCGTCACCTAACCTTAAGTGTGTAGACCCTACGGGTTCGGGAGACACGTAGACATGACCGAGACGGCTCTCCGGTCAATAACCAACAGCGGGATCTAGATACCCATGTTGGCTCCCACATGCTCCTCGATGATCTCATCGTATGAACCACGATGTCGAGGATTCAAGCAACCCCGTATACAATTCCCTTTGTCAATCGGTATGTTACTTGCCCGAGATTCGATCGTCCGTGTCCCAATACCTTGTTCAATCTCGTTACCGGCAAGTCATTTTACTCGTACCGTAATGCATGATCCCGTGACCAGACACTTGGTCACTTTGAGCTCATTATGATGATGCACTACCGAGTGGGCCCAGAGATACCTGTCCGTCATACGGAGTGACAAATCCCAGTCTCGATCCGTGTCAACCCAACAGACACTTTCGGAGATGCCCGCAGTATACCTTTATAGTCACCCAGTTACGTTGTGACGTTTGATACACCCAAAGCACTCCTACGGTATCCGGGAGTTACACGATCTCATGGTCTAAGGAAAAGATACTTGACATTGGAAAAGCTCTAGCAAACGAACTACACGATCTTGTGCTATGCTTAGGATTGGGTCTTGTCCATCACATCATTCTCCTAATGATGTGATCCCGTTATCAATGACATCTAATGTCCATAGTTAGGAAACCATGACTATCTATTGATCAACGAGCTAGTCAACTAGAGGCTCACTAGGGACATATTGTGGTCTATGTATTCACACGTGTATTACAATTTCCGGATAATACAATTATAGCATGAATAAAAGACAATTATCATGAACAAGGAAATATAATAATAATCCTTTTATTATTGCCTCTAGGGCATATTTCCAACACCTCCTACATTCCGCTTTGTTCGTCTAAGTGTGCAAAGGGAGAACTACTGCGATTGTGCTTCCAGCTCGCATGGTTAAGCGCCTTAGTGGAGAAAGCCAAAAACGGATTGTCACAATAAGCGCAAACTGGTCAGCGATCCGATGACTATGTTAAACTATAAGATCGATAGAAGTCACCCCGTGTTAAATGACGGGCCGTTCATAACATTGGCCAAAGTGTTTACGGCTTGACCTCAGCTGTCACCGAACACTAACCGGGGGCTAGTAACTGGCCTCCCAACTTTAAGCTCCTATGACTAAGTGAAATTTATAAAGCCCGCATATCTGGTTGCCTCATTTTCGCTAACACAACCGCCTTCGGGCACCGAGAAGCTAGCTAAGGGTTGTTTTGTTATTGTGGAAACACCCCGCGTAGCATCTATAAGGGAGTGGAAGCCGATGATGGGCCACTTTCAAATGATAAACGATCGCAATAGAGTCAAAATAAACATATATCATCAGCATTTGTATTCATTATACAAGCGCTGCCTTCCGTAATTATCGTTATAAAGCCATAAATATGCATCGATTTGACTTAAGATTTTGTCCAAGCTGGGTTGCCTGGCTCCTGTGCTTACCCCTACGTTCTTGATCGTTCAGCTAGGCGGTAAAGGGAGCACCTTTGTGATTATCACTATCGGATCATCAGAGTTAGTACCTCAGATTGGGTGAAGCCAAAAGCTAGCCATCTTAAAGGATATAATTGGTCGGCACCGACCTAAGTGAAAATTTAGGTTCGCTAAAGACCATATAGTTCGGGAACTTTCCCCAAACTAAATCCTCAATATTTTCCTCCAGCATTTATCGAAGCTGAGGTTTCATGATCATGATCAGCATGACAACCCAAAGAAAGGAACTAATAGCGGGATTATTTTCTTTGGAAGATGTTTCTTACATTAAATAGTAATATAACATATCTCTCCGTGTACCTTTGTTTATAAAACCATATGGCCAGATTGCGTTATTTGTCGTAAATCTTTGCCCTTATAAAGGATTTATAAAGTAGGACAGACACTCCCCGGCTACTGGCCGAGGAGGTTGAAGCCGACGGTCGGTCAAGAAAGTTTTGTACAATGCGGATCCGAGCATTAATGATGTAGAGTATTTGGATACATAGAATCATTACACATAACTTCATTTCACTCTGGATATCGATCCTTAATTCGGCCACCCATGCCCACATTAAGGCTCGGGGGCTACTGGGCTTCGGGCTTATCATTTACTAATATTAAAGGGGCACATCGATCCCCTGATCTGGTGTTGCCACCCGACCAGTGTCTCGGGGGCTACTGCATTGCCTATTCAATGCAGGAAATTCAAAGTGCTCAGTGTTCGGCTTCACCATCTAGGACTTATCCGGCATCAACCTAATATATTACGGTGAATTCTCAAAACCCTCTCTCAAGGGTCCGTCTGCCGATCACTATCTCCTCTAATGTGCATCTCGGGTTTTAGGCCGACACGCACCTTGAGGGCTACTGGCTATATACATCTCATCAGCAAATAAATTGCACAGCTCGGAAGCAGTCCAGCATAAATCTTGGATGCAAGTGGCTAGATCCATATAGGACATTTCCGGCATAAAGCTTGGCTGCGAGCGGCTGGCTCCATAGAGAACTTTTTGGCGTTAGAGCTCGGCTACAGTCCAGTGCTGGAGCTCGGATACAGTCCGACTTTGGAGATCTATGCCTCCTCAGATACAATCCGGCTTTGGAGCTCTGTGCCTCCTCAGATACAGTCCAACTTTGGAGCTCAGATGCAGTCCAGCATTGGACCTCGGACGCAAGAGGACACCATCGCACAGAAACAACTTCAAACCTGAGGTGTGGCATAAAAATAACAAGGCATTGATAAAGGTCGAAAACTTAAAGGGGCTCCTCGGATACCTGATGTGTAAACTTTTCGGATTCACTTCGGCGATCCTCAAGATCGAAGATGAGAAGATTTGTTGAACCAGTTTTCAAGAGCGACGACCGAAGATGAAGAACAGTTCGGAAGAATCGAGGAGCACTCCAACTTGAAGACCGATTCATGGGGCTACTGACGGTTTCCTGGACTAGGGGGTACTCACCACGTCGTCCCCCGATCAGGTGGATCGGGCGGAGGACCCCCGTGGCGGTTCACTCATGGGCCACTTCGGGCAGCCCATGCCGCATACAAGGAGGTTTCCACAAGACTTGGCGCACAAGCCGAGGACTCTCCTAAAACCTTAGGCCTCCGGTGTGTTATATAAACAGAGGCCGGGCTAGAAAATAGATCATCTAATATTCATTAGAACAATCTTGTGGTAGATACATGTACAATGTACTACACCCATATGAATACAATCAAAAGCATGATATAGGGTATTATCTCTTCGAGAGAGCCCGAACCTGGGTAAAACCCTATGTCCATGTTACCATCGCTCCAAGACGCCTAGCTTAGGACCCCTACTACGAGATATGCCGGATATAGAACCGACACTCGGGCCTCGACCTATGTATATAAAGGTGAGACCCGGCGACAGGTTAACTCAAGAAACAATCGATCTTTAGCTAGCTCAAGCATAATTGCTCCATTGTAATCAAAACTCAAGCAATACAACTAGAAGCGGGACGTAGGCTTTTACCTCGTTGTGAGGGGCTGAACCTGGATAAATCCTTTGTGTCTTTTGTCCCGTTCAACCCCTTCGAGCTAAACAACATTGCGATGGCTCCACACCTAAGTCCTTTCGCTAGGGCATCTGCCGTGACAAAACCACGACAGCTGCCCTAGACCAGTTCCATAGGTTAACCATGATCTCACACCAAGCACCTGGTTTGGTCAATATCCCTTATTCAACACATCAGATTTAAGTTAACAAGAGATGATGAGATCAAGCTGACAATTCTCAGAAGTGTTGCTCAAAAGTTGTCCATAATTAGGGACACGGCTAATCATGATCAGTTGTATACACTCTGCAGAGGTTTGTGTAATTTACACGTGATTCTCAGTCGCATCCTATTGCTACTAAACTTCTCCTGCGAAGTACTAAGGTAGACCAAGACGAGACTTTTGCGAAGTGGTGGCGCAGGCCCAATGGCAGACCCATTCCAACCTACACATCTACATCTACTGGTCATGACGGAGGGGTTCCCACAATTTGGTTAAGACAGAACCCATATTTACTCAGGGTTACACATGGAAACTACTCAACTTTGAACTCGTACAATCCCTTTGAGCATGGGCGATCACCCAGTGGTGAGCTCCTCCTATAGGTAAACCATAAACAGGGGCCTGCAGGAGTCACCCCGGTTTTCCACCAAAGCAATACTGAAGTACCATCCAAATGATTCATTAATTAAATTGTCATTAAGTAGTCATCCATAAACTAACTTTTGATTGTTTATCCCAATCCATGTAATAGCAGCTAAGAAACTACTCTATGGATACAAGGTCGGGGTAGATGGGCCTAAGTTTTTGTCACATCCCTGGTCCTGTTATGCACTAGGCTAGACCTCATGTGAGCATCATGTTTAAATTTTTGAAACCTGAACTGAGGAATTTTGGAAGCCTCAAAAACTTAAATAAAAGAAGGGCAAAAACCCTAAAAATCTCATTCATTGCTCCAAAATGCTCTTCTTAAATGTTTGATAATTTTTGGTGAGGGTTCTGGTCCCAACCAAAATATTGAACATTTTTAAGGAATTATTTTTGGGACTTTGGATTTAATTCATTAGCTATTTGAATTTGAATTATATTCATATAATTAGAATATAATTTCAAATACCCCTGAAATATTTTATAAGCTTTTGGAAGAGTCCATATAGCAAAATAAAAATATTCAGAGGAGTTTTTGGCATTGTTTGAATTATTTTAAATTCAAAACAGTGGCAAAATAAATTAAATAAAACAAAACAGAAATAAAAGACAGAGGAGAGAAACCTTACCTAGACTTACCTCTGCAGCCCACCAGGCCCACCTGCGCGGCCCAGCCCACCTGGCCCCCCCTTCTCCTGTCGTCTTCCTCCCCTCGCACCGAAGCTGCTCGGTGGCGAGCGCTGGCGATGCCCCGGCCACCTCCTGCTTCCCCTGGCCTCCCTAGCGACGCCACGACGACGCCTCGTGTCCCCTCGCTCCTCTTCCTCCCTCGCTGCTCCCTCTCTCTTCCCCGAACACCCTTTCCCCCCCCCTCCTTTGTTCTCCTCACCGAGCGGAGCCCGTCGCCGCCGCTTGCTGCTGCCGCGGCCACCGCCTCCCCCCCTCACCCCTCTGACGTGCCCGAGAGCCCCACCTCCGCCTTCTACGCCTCCTCGACGAGCCAAGCAACCGGGGACGCGCCGTATCGCCTCCATCGACATCATCTTCAACCTCGGGCACTCCCGATCTCCGTCGCCGATATGTCGTCCACAACCCGTCCCCGAGCCCAACGAGACCGCCGACGAACTCGCTGTGAGCTCCACTCCGTTTCCCCTCCTTAGTTTTGCTCGTTCCCATGCCGTAGCACCCCCGCCCACATTCCCGAGCACCGCCGTCCGCCATGGCCGCGTAGCTCTCCTGACCTGAGCCCCTCTGCTCGAACCCGTGGCACCAACGCGCTTCTGGTGGCCCGCGGATGCCGTCTGGACCATCAGCTTCTCCCCTAGCGCGCCACAGCCCCAACCCCGCACATGGCCGAACTCCGGCCGCCGCCAGGTGCCCGTTTCCGGCGAACCCCGGCCTCCCTGTGCCCAGCTGCATGCGCCACTAGATGCGCGGGAGCACGGGCTCCCTCTTGGTGCCCTCAGCGCGACCAGCCGCGGGCTGTAGCGCCATCCCGAGCAACTCCGGCGAGGTCCCGCCGTCGCCATGGTCGCCGGCGTCACTAGCCGACGTGGCCGCGTGATTAGCACTAATCACGGCCAGCTAACCTCCCCAGAGCCGCTGACGTATGGGCCCCACGCCCTTTCTTAATCCTTATCTTTTTCTGTTAAGTTTTAATCTAACCACCATGGGCCCACACGTCAGCTTTGACCAAGCTGACGTGGCTGTTGACCTGGTCCCACCTGTCATTGTCACTTACCAGCACTAGTCACTGACCAGTGGACCCCACTGGTCAGGTTTGACCTGGGGCGCCCAGTTGACTCTGCTGACGTCACAGTGACGTGGGGCTGACGCAATAAGTATTTTCTGGATTTAAAAAATATTCAGAAAATTCCAGAAATTTGTATAAACTTCTAAAAATCATAGAAATTCAACCGTAACTCCAAATTAAATAATTTATATATGAAAAATTATCAAAAAAATTCAAGGAATCCATCTGTACCATTTTCATGCATGATAGAACAACTTATAGCTGCTGTTTAGCACAAATCAATTAAATGGCATTTGAATAATCACATGTGGAGTTTGAATTTGAATCTTGTATTCAAACCAACTTCATTTAATCTGTTGCTAGTTGCATTAGCTCAAAACACATTCATTTTGCCATGTCATGATCATGCATCATATTGTGCATTGCATTGATTGTGTTCCCTTCTATGTTGCCGGTATTTGTCCCCTCTCGATAGACGTGATACCGATGATGTGATTGTTGACACTGATGAAGACTCAATGTTATCTTCAGAAGTGCCAGGCAAGCAAAACCCCCTTGTTCATTCCGATAAAATCCCACTCTCTCGCTCCTGCTCTCTTTTACTGCATTAGGACAACAACGACATATTTGATACTTGCTGCGGTAGTTGAACCCCTTTATCCTCTGCATGACTTGTCATTGCCACAGTAAATAGATGAAACCCACTAGCATGAGTAGGAGTTGTTTGAGCCCTGATGTGCCTACTCATTCATGCTTGTTTGTCATGCCTGCTACTGCTTAGAGTTGAGTCAGGTCTGATTCATCAGGGATGAATCAGAGGCGTGTGAACATGTCCTACTGTGTGTGAGCTAAGTGTGTGAACACGATTTGGTAAAGGTTGCGGTGAGAGGCCATGTAGGAGTACATGGTAGGTTGTCTCATTGCAGCCGTCCTTAGGAACTGAGTTCTGTGTTTGTGATCCATGATTCAGCTACTACCACGCATTGGGCCCGAAACCAATGGACCCTCTCGGCTTCTTGATCACCCTTGTCCTCTGTCCAGGAGTTGCAAGTAGTTTCTGGTGTTTGTAGTATGCTGGAGGCCGTGCGCAGCGCTGACCGTAGGGGTGGGCTGTGATGCGGTAGGCACGTGGCACGGTGTACCGGGCGCCCGTTTGGTGTCTCGGGAACCCTGTTCACATCGTTTGGGGCTGTGAGCGAAACTCCGGCCGGATCTCCTCATGGATGGAACCCGAATAGGCGATAAACCTGGACTAGAGACTTGAGTGTTTAGGCAGGCCGTGGCCGACACCCACGTTGGGCTTCCGCTTGAAGGTTGCCGAGTACACGTCGTGTAAACGGCGGTAAGTGGTGAGAGCGTGTGTGAAGAAGTACACCCCTGCAGGGTTAATATGATCTATTCGAATAGCCGTGTCCGCGGAAAAGGACTTCTGGGTTGCTTATATCAGTTCATAGACAATTGAAAGTGGATACTCTAAAATACGCAAGATAAGCGTGAGTGCTATGGATGGCGTTCTCGTAGGGAGACGGGAGCGGATCCATAGTGGTGTATTGATATGGTGAATATGTGGACTCGTGTGCGCCACCTCAAAAGAGTTACTTGCAGTCGTAGTTCAGGTTAGCCACCGAGTCAAAGCTAGCTTGCTGCAGTTAAACCCCACCATCCCCTTTGTTGATAATGATGCATATGTAGATAGTTCTGATGTAAGTCTTGCTGGGTACATTTGTACTCATGTTTGCCTATTTTATGTTTTTGCAGAGAGACTTCAGTCTCACTAGTAGTTCCACGTGGACTTCGACATTTAGCTTGATACCTCAGCTACGATCTTGTGCCCTCGGCAGGATCTGATAGATAGTCAGGCTTCTCAGCCTTTTTCATTTATAGATGTCTGTACTCAGACATGATAGCTTCCGCTTGTGTTTTGACTTGTATGCTCTGATTGTTGGGTCATGAGACCCATGTTTGTAATGTCTCGCTCCTCGGAGCCTATTGAATAAACTACTTGAGTCGTAGAGTCATTTTGTGATGCCATGTTGTATTGCACATATCGAGCATATTGTGTGTATGTTATTGAAATGCTTGGTATGTGTGGGATCTGACTATCTAGTTGTTTATCTTTAGTAGCCTCTCTTACCGGGAAATGTCTCCTAGTGTTTCCACTGAGCCATGGTAGCTTGCTACTGCTCCGGAACACTTAGGCTGGCCGGCATGTGTCCTTCTTCGTTCCTGTGTCTGTCCCTTCGGGGAAATGTCACGCGATGAATACCGGAGTCCTGTTAGCCCGCTACAGCCCGGTTCACCGGAGTCCTGCTAGCCCAGTGCTACAGCCTGGATTCACTCGCTGATGACCGACACGTTCGATGCTGGGTCATGGATGCCTGTCCCTGTAAGTTTGTGCCACTTTGGGTTTACGACTAGCCATGTCAGCCCGGGCTCCTTATCATATGGATGCTAACGACACTGTCATATACGTGTGCCAAAAGGCGCAAACGGTCCCGGGTAAAGGTAAGGCGACACCCGTGGGAATACCGTGCGTGAGGCCGCAAAGTGATATGAAGTGTTACATGCTAGATCTATGTGGCATTGAGTCGGAGTCCTGACAGCGTTGGTATCAGAGCTTGACTGCCTGTAGGATTACCAAGCCAAACTGGTCGAAGTTGAGTCTAGAAATTCTTTAGTTATATAAGGGAATTGATTGTGGGATGGAACGTAAGGCTCTTTTTACTCCTTATACCTTATGCCTTCTGATCCGAGTCATCTTATCTTTCCTGCGGGGATTAAGAACTAGGCTATCTCTTCTTTCTATCAGGATCACATGTTACTAATCCGTAGACTTATAAGATTGTTGGATTAAGCTTGAGTTCTGTTTCTACTACTTCCGTACATTAACTGTTGATCTCGAAACCTTGATATTGTGTTTCTGAGTGGTTATGCCACCATTTCTGTGAATGTCTCAAATCTTTTCTGAGCATTTACAGCCGTTATGCTGTCCGAGTCATCTCAGGTCTCTAAACAGTCTGATGCATTTGCAAATCCTTTCTTCCCATTTCAATGTTCCCATGGGCCAGATTAACCACACTAATCAGTGAGTTGAGGTACTCCGTTACCTTGACATATATGTTGGAGATATTATTATGACCCTAGGTGTCTTAGGGGATCATCTAGTAATTTAGCCATGATTTGTGTTCCCAGTGTGATGATTCTGGCCATCATTCTCGAAAGCATCCCGTGATGCTACTTAGTAATAGGTATTCTACTCCTGGGTTCTGAACCTGAGATTCACTCTACCTACTTCATGTTGATAGTAATTGCTAGTGCCTTTAGGATATTAGTAAACTTTGCGATAGTCCTCGAGGTCCGTGGTATTTCCTTCTTCCAAATACTATGAACCGCTTACGGCAGATGTTTATTGGATCAAAAGATCACAATTAGAGTACTCTTGAGGAGTTCTCCATTCATAAATCGTGACTCTGCCAGTTCTACCTTTCTGCATGGGTTATCCGGAAGAATTATGTTGAACTCGGTTCGACATACTAATTTATGCATCCACAACTCAGAAAGTTATATGTTCCTTTGAGTTGCTCTCTTTAGTTGCATTCTGACCCTCGTCTATCAATTGATAGTCAAGAGTATGCATGCATTCGTTTGTCGATGCCTATTACCTTGTGGTCCGTCAAGCCATTCTGTCCTGAATGACTAGGAGAAACAAACTCCAGTACCTCATCCATATCTAGGATTGGGTCAAAGTAGTTGTATTCCGCAGATCAAATGCCAATCCAGCTTTTGGTTTTGTTCTACCTTGGAGTATTACCCCCTTTATGTCAGAATTGTCATGAGAACTGCACCAACTCTCATGAATTTTGACGTAGTGATACTTCTCACCATCATTAGTCATTCCTCGGCCCTCGTGTTGATGCAACCGGAATACCGACAAATGAATTGTGATGTGTGAAATCAATACTCCCAGCAACCTCGTTGCTTGGTAGTTAAATGGACGATAACCTCATTCTTAGCGTGTTGGTTTTTGAATCATCTTTCTAAGACTGGTCGTGCTACCTAGTCCTTATTTCGGTGCACCCTTCGATTGATGAGTTAGGATCTTGTCAAGTCCTCACTCATTTGATCATATCGTCTTGCCCTCAAAAGCGAGATTGTTCTCGAGCTTAGTAACATACCGGTGGTTCGTGATTTTCTGAATATCTTCTCAGAAGTATTACCAGGTTGTCACCTGACCGCTATGTTGAGTTCGTGATCAAGTTGGTTTATTCCTGTAAACCACCCCTTCTCCAAGAATCTGTGATGGATATCCCGGAGCTAGTTGGTTAAGCTAGACAACAACTTGGAGAGTTGGCAGATAAAAGCTTGCCTGACTTAGTTCGTTCCAAAGGGATATTCTTGTGTAGTGTGTGTTGAAGAAAGATGATATCTTCATCGATTGGTCCTTGTGATCAGTTGCTGGACCTATTGTCTTATCAATCCTTTGATTTGAGTATGGGCTATCATCAAATCAATTCAGTACCAACGATGCTCGTAATGTTGTCTTATTCGTGGTTGATCTCTCGAGCATACACCATTACATCTTTGGTCTGACCAAGGCTATCACCGTGTTCACTTAACTATGGAATTCCTTTTAAAAGGAAACCTAGATGAATTGTTGTTGAGCCCATTGGCAACATCCTTATCTCCTCCATGATTTTGTTGAACATTAAGCTAGCGTTGGAAACTTTTGAAAGCATTTCTTCATGCTAACTCATGAAGTATTTGTTTGATGAAAGGAGTGACTTCCTCTTATACACGTGCATTTGGTGAAAGTTGCCGCCGTGGATTTGAGAAAGTTAGTTTTGCTTCCTCTGGAATCATCCCAAGTCAGTCATGCATACGTGCGAAGTATTCTGTGGTCTGGAGACTTGCAACCTTCATTCCATATGTGTTCCGATCACACCAAGCCACTGATTGAGTTGTTCAAAGATGAAGGAGTCTGTCCAAGGTGAACTCTTTGGACTTCCACGCGTGGAGACTTCGATGTCATTAATGATGGTTCCCCACCTGAACTCGGTAGTGTTTTATTATAAGACTACCACGTGGTCATGTTTGTCTGGGACAGCGTGTTCACATGTTTGTAGCAGAACCAGCTCATGTTTTGGAGCTTACTATCGTAGTTCATTCCCCGAGAATCTCGCAGCGTTGTCTCGTCGAATTGTGTTGCAAACTTTCATTTTTCTTCCTAGACTCGATGAGTCTGGAATATCCTGACACCAACCAGATCTGAATCTCAGGCAGATATGATGGTTTGGAACATTTCCCAAGAACTATAATATCGGTCCCTCGAAAACCGGTAAAGTGGATGTCGTGGCCAACACACCCAGCCGGAAGACCTGTTATTATAATATCTTGATTGAGGAAGTTGGCCACCTCCCCATAGGGATTTCGTAGGATTTACTCCCTAGTTGCCCCTATGGATTTTGAGATCCCGAAGTCCGACCTTTTACTTGATGTTCTAGATATCAAACCATATCTATGAATGGGTTACACTAGCACATCAAGGAGAACATTAGAAGCGGAGTGCTAAATGTCTCTCGGTCGATCATCCAGATTTTTATTTCCTTGGCCTCGCTAAGGTGAAATCTGAGAAAGTGTTATCTTCCTTTGCATCTGCATCGTCCATCGCTATTCATCATGGTAGTAAGTTGTGTTGCCAGGATCCTTGACACGGATGTTGGTAAAACCTTGATGAATATGAAAGTGCTCAAGTTCTTGAGAGCACGCACAAGCGCTTCGTGTTACCATCGGCGCTAACTGGGATTCCTCTCAGTTTCCTCAGCAATGCTATGACCTTTTCAACCAGTGAATTAACTCTCTAGTGTTGGGTTCTTCCCTAGTTACCAGAATCATTCCCAGCATTTGCATTTTGTTCCCAGCTTGCACCGCCAATTTGCCATTCTACCATGGGTCTCTTCCATTTCCGGTGATAAGCAAATTCATCCATTACGTTGTCTTCAACAAGGTAATCCACATCATCCAAGTCCGAGTATGCCATTCTACCGACCCCCTCCAAACGATCGTTGTGAATTGCCTTAGGCTGGTATGAAGAGTTTCAATGATCTCTGAATCAAAAGTAATTCTTTTTGCCACTTAAGGTAATAATCTACGAATCACCCTCCTCCAGGATGTTTCGTCGTGGTATCATGGCAACTCAACTCCTCGCTACGTTGACAATCGTTTACCACCTTCTTAGGTGTGGAATTGTTGTCTACCTAGTGAACCTTCGTCATCCGTTTCTTTCCACCCCTCTTGATGTGTATCTCGTGTCTCAACCCGAGAGATGGTCCTATGTCTCATTCCGTGAGTTGTTCGATCTTCGAGAAGATCGACCCTTCTAGAGTCTCCTTCTTCCCTCCATGTCATGTTGACAGGGTTTTTCAAGGCAAGACTTCAAGGCAATGATGGTGAATGAATCAACGTTCAACTGAAGTGCACCCTGGATCGTGAAGATTATACTAGTCTGCGTTACCCTTCACCTTACCCTACGCTTGAATCTCGAGACGAGATTCTTGTTTAGTGGGGGTGAGTTGTCACATCCCTGGTCCTGTTATGCACTAGGCTAGACCTCATGTGAGCATCATGTTTAAATTTTTGAAACCTGAACTGAGGAATTTTGGAAGCCTCAAAAACTTAAATAAAAGAAGGGCAAAAACCCTAAAAATCTCATTCATTGCTCCAAAATGCTCTTCTTAAATGTTTGATAATTTTTGGTGAGGGTTCTGGTCCCAACCAAAATATTGAACATTTTTAAGGAATTATTTTTGGGACTTTGGATTTAATTCATTAGCTATTTGAATTTGAATTATATTCATATAATTAGAATATAATTTCAAATACCCCTGAAATATTTTATAAGCTTTTGGAAGAGTCCATATAGCAAAATAAAAATATTCAGAGGAGTTTTTGGCATTGTTTAAATTATTTTAAATTCAAAACAGTGGCAAAATAAATTAAATAAAACAAAACAGAAATAAAAGACAGAGGAGAGAAACCTTACCTAGACTTACCTCTGCAGCCCACCAGGCCCACCTGCGCGGCCCAGCCCACCTGGCCCCCCCTTCTCCTGTCGTCTTCCTCCCCTCGCACCGAAGCTGCTCGGTGGCGAGCGCTGGCGATGCCCCGGCCACCTCCTGCTTCCCCCGGCCTCCCTAGCGACGCCACGACGACGCCTCGTGTCCCCTCGCTCCTCTTCCTCCCTCGCTGCTCCCTCTCTCTTCCCCGAACACCCTTTCCCCCCTCCTCTGTTCTCCTCACCGAGCGGAGCCCGTCGCCGCCGCTTGCTGCTGCCGCGGCCACCGCCTCCCCCCCTCACCCCTCTGACGTGCCCGAGAGCCCCACCTCCGCCTTCTACGCCTCCTCGACGAGCCAAGCAACCGGGGACGCGCCGTATCGCCGCCATCGACATCATCTTCAACCTCGGGCACCGCCGATCTCCGTCGCCGATATGTCGTCCACAACCCGTCCCCGAGCCCAACGAGACCGCCGACGAACTCGCTGTGAGCTCCACTCCGTTTCCCCTCCTTAGTTTTGCTCGTTCCCGTGTCGTAGCACCCCCGCCCACATTCCCGAGCACCGCCGTCCGCCATGGCCGCGTAGCTCTCCTGACCTGAGCCCCTCTGCTCGAACCTGTGGCACCAGCGCGCTTCTGGTGGCCCGCGGATGCCGTCTGGACCATCAGCTTCTCCCCTAGCGCGCCACAGCCCCAACCCCGCACATGGCCGAACTCCAGCCGCCGCCAGGAGCCCGTTTCCGGCGAACCCCGGCCTCCCTGTGCCCAGCTGCATGCGCCACTAGATGCGCGGGAGCACGGGCTCCCTCTTGGTGCCCTCAGCGCGACCAGCCGCGGGCTGTAGCGCCATCCCGAGCAACTCCGGCGAGGTCCCGCCGTCGCCATGGTCGCCGGCGTCACTAGCCGACGTGGCCACGTGATTAGCACTAATCACGGCCAGCTAACCTCCCCAGAGCCGCTGACGTATGGGCCCCACGCCCTTACTTAATCCTTATCTTTTTTTGTTAAGTTTTAATCTAACCACCATGGGCCCACACGTCAGCTTTGACCAAGCTGACGTGGCTGTTGACCTGGTCCCACCTGTCATTGTCACTTACCAGCACTAGTCACTGACCAGTGGACCCCACTGGTCAGGTTTGACCTGGGGCGCCCAGTTGACTCTGCTGACGTCACAGTGACGTGGGGCTGACGCAATAAGTATTTTCTGGATTTAAAAAATATTCAGAAAATTCCAGAAATTTGTATAAACTTCTAAAAATCATAGAAATTCAACCGTAACTCCAAATTAAATAATTTATATATGAAAAATTATCAGAAAAATTCAAGGAATCCATCTGTACCATTTTCATGCATGATAGAACAACTTATAGCTGCTGTTTAGCACAAATCAATTAAATGGCATTTGAATAATCACATGTGGAGTTTGAATTTGAATCTTGTATTCAAACCAACTTCATTTAATCTGTTACTAGTTGCATTAGCTCAAAACACATTCATTTTGCCATGTCATGATCATGCATCATATTGTGCATTGCATTGATTGTGTTCCCTTCTATGTTGCCGGTATTTGTCCCCTCTCGATAGACGTGATACCGATGATGTGATCGTTGACACTGATGAAGACTCAATTTTATCTTCAGAAGTGCCAGGCAAGCAAAACCCCCTTGTTCATTCCGATAAAATCCCACTCTCTCGCTCCTGCTCTCTTTTACTGCATTAGGACAACAACGACATATTTGATACTTGCTGCGGTAGTTGAACCCCTTTATCCTCTGCATGACCTGTCATTGCCACAGTAAATAGATGAAACCCACTAGCATGAGTAGGAGTTGTTTGAGCCCTGATGTGCCTACTCATTCATGCTTGT
Source organism: Triticum aestivum (assembly GCF_018294505.1). NCBI lineage: Eukaryota > Viridiplantae > Streptophyta > Magnoliopsida > Poales > Poaceae > Triticum > Triticum aestivum. Next base: position 474,002,423 of record NC_057807.1, on the reverse strand, counting down.
TTGTCATGCCTGCTACTGCTTAGAGTTGAGTCAGGTCTGATTCATCAGGGATGAATCAGAGGCGTGTGAACATGTCCTACTGTGTGTGAGCTAAGTGTGTGAACACGATTTGGTAAAGGTAGCGGTGAGAGGCCATGTACGAGTACATGGTGGGTTGTCTCATTGCAGCCGTCCTCAGGAACTGAGTTCTGTGTTTGTGATCCATGATTCAGCTACTACCACGCATTGGGCCCGAAACCAATGGACCCTCTCGGCTTCTTGATCACCCTTGTCCTCTGTCCAGGAGTTGCAAGTAGTTTATGGTGTTTGTAGTATGCTGTAGGCCGTGCGCAGCGCTGACCGTAGGGGTGGGCTGTGATGCGGTAGGCACGTGGCACGGTGTACCGGGCGCCCGTTTGGTGTCTCGGGAACCCTGTTCACATCGTTTGGGGCTGTGAGCGAAACTCCGGCCGGATCTCCTCATGGATGGAACCCGAATAGGCGATAAACCTGGACTAGAGACTTGAGTGTTTAGGCAGGCCGTGGCCGACACCCACGTTGGGCTTCCGCTTGAAGGTTGCCGAGTACATGTCGTGTAAACGGCGGTAAGTGGTGAGAGCGTGTGTGAAGAAGTACACCCCTGCAGGGTTAATATGATCTATTCGAATAGCCGTGTCCGCGGAAAAGGACTTCTGGGTTGCTTATATCAGTTCATAGACAATTGAAAGTGGATACTCTAAAATACGCAAGATAAGCGTGAGTGCTATGGATGGCGTTCTCGTAGTGAGACGGGAGCGGATCCATAGTGGTGTATTGATATGGTGAATATGTGGACTCGTGTGCGCCACCTCAAAAGAGTTACTTGCAGTCGTAGTTCAGGTTAGCCACCGAGTCAAAGCTGGCTTGCTGCAGTTAAACCCCACCATCCCCTTTGTTGATAATGATGCATATGTAGATAGTTCTGATGTAAGTCTTGCTGGGTACATTTGTACTCACGTTTGCCTATTTTATGTTTTTGCAGAGAGACTTCAGTCTCACTAGTAGTTCCACGTGGACTTCGACGTTTAGCTTGATACCTCAGCTACGATCTTGTGCCCTCGGCAGGATCTGATAGATAGTCAGGCTTCTCAGCCTTTTTCATTTATAGATGTCTATACTCAAACATGATAGCTTCCGCTTGTGTTTTGACTTGTATGCTCTGATTGTTGGGTCATGAGACCCATGTTTGTAATGTCTCGCTCCTCGGAGCCTATTGAATAAACTACTTGAGTCGTAGAGTCATTTTGTGATGCCATGTTGTATTGCACATATCGAGCATATTGTGTGTATGTTATTGAAATGCTTGGTATGTGTGGGATCTGACTATCTAGTTGTTTATCTTTAGTAGCCTCTCTTACCGGGAAATGTCTCCTAGTGTTTCCACTGAGCCATGGTAGCTTGCTACTGCTCCGGAACACTTAGGCTGGCCGGCATGTGTCCTTCTTCGTTCCTGTGTCTGTCCCTTCGGGGAAATGTCACGCGATGAATACCGGAGTCCTGTTAGCCCGCTACAGCCCGGTTCACCGGAGTCCTGCTAGCCCAGTGCTACAGCCTGGATTCACTCGCTGATGACCGACACGTTCGATGCTGGGTCATGGATGCCTGTCCCTGTAAGTTTGTGCCACTTTGGGTTTACGACTAGCCATGTCAGCCCGGGCTCCTTATCATATGGATGCTAACGACACTGTCATATACGTGTGCCAAAAGGCGCAAATGGTCCCGGGTAAAGGTAAGGCGACACCCGTGGGAATACCGTGCGTGAGGCCGCAAAGTGATATGAAGTGTTACATGCTAGATCTATGTGGCATTGAGTCGGGGTCCTGACAGTTTTCAATTACCGGGTTGGTGCAGAATTTAGCGTATCTAAACTCACATTCCTATTGTGGCATTTGTACTATGTAGTGAAAATTCTGGGTAACATCGTCAAAGTGAAACTTGCCTTGGTTGTTCTTGTCGCTAGTGCACTCCTCAGTCACAAGGGTTGCACTCCTCTTAATCTAATGTTGAAAGAAAATAATACATAGTAGGCATAAGAGCATAATTCATGCAAAGGGAGTACTTACATGAATGCAATTTAAGAAGCTATCACTCATCACACATTGTTGGTGTAGTTTGATTTGGTTTCATTTGATCAAGTGATCCAAGGTTTGAGTCTTAGTTCAATTTGAATTTGAATTACGGTTCTCCTTTTTAAATTCAAATTGAGTTAGACTTAAACATGGTTTTGAATTTTCAAATTATTTGTATCAAGTTTAAAATATTCAAAGAAACTTAATTAAGTGCTTGATTTGATTTGTAAAGCGAATTTGAATTTGAGAAGTGGTTCACTTATTTGAATACAACTTGAGTTAAATTTAAATTTAAGTTCTAATTCAGACTTGTGCTCCCTAGAGTCATCCCAATCCAAAGTCTTACTAGGTTCATTTCTAGTTTTTGTATCAATTTAATTTTTATTTAAACAACTTAGGGTTTTACCATTACATGAAACTAGGTTTGAATAATTTAAAATATGTTTAAATTCTAAACATATTAAATCAGATATAATTACTAAATGCTCATCTCAAGTTTTTGAACAAGTTAACAATTCCAACTACCAAGTTTTAAGTTTGCGTTTCAGAAATAGAAACTATAAGAGTTGCAAATTAAATGAAACTAGTCTTGTTTGTATTCGGTTCCGAATAAAATTTAAAATTATTTAAAAATATCAAACCATTGACTAAGTTAAAGTACATCACACTAGCTTTAATTTGCAAAAGAATCATTTCAATTGGATTTATATTTTTGAAGTTGTGCCTATTTTAAGAATTAAACCATTCTGTTAATTTCATTATTCAAATTTACTTCTTCAATAATTCTACGTAAAGTTCATTACTTAAGGTTCAATTTGCAAAAATAATCACATGGTTTGGATTTGAAGATAATTAGTTATTGTGTTTTGAAGTTCCAGGGTCTGTTCTGCAAAACCGCCAGTTATTTGTTGTGGATAATGTTTTGGACAATGTTGGTCATGTGGCACTTTATGATTCACCGATACTGATTTGGAATTAAAATAAAACTTAACTGTCATATCTAGATGTAATGACCAAATCTAATGGTACCGATTTGATTTAAGTTATGCTTTGGATTGAAATCGGACGGCCAGGGGGGCAGATTGGAGCTCACCACGGCGGCTAGGTCGTCGGAGACTGGACGAAAAACTTGGGCGCAGCAGCGACGGCTGGGACGTGGACGAACTCGATGCTCTGGCGCTCCCTAGAGACGGCGAGGTGGTCGATGACACGCAGACGACAACCACAAAGCTCCTGGTGGCCTCAGTTGACGTCGGGGTGGACGAAATCAATGGTGCGGGGTCATTGGAGTTGCACACAATAGGAAGAAGCTTTGTGTCGGGGAAACAACACATATGGGATCACGAGGATCCCTTCTACGGTTGGCAGGGAAGAGGAATGCACAAAGAGCAGGTCCAACAATCAACACAAAGGATTTTTACCCAGGTTCGGGCCGCTGGGAAGTGTAAAACCCTAGTCCTGCTTTGAGTGTATATTTAGTATTCTTGAACCTTGACTAGCTGCTATGCGTGTCTGATCCAAAAAGTTCAAATCCTCCTCCAGTACGCCTTGGGCCTCCTTTTATACGTCCAAAAGGGGTTGCCATAGTGGCACACATGAGGTGTAAAGCTGTTATAGTGTCTATGTTTATCACTGGTGTCTTAGTACAAACGCATTAAATGCGCTGCTTACGTGCCCTCTAACTTTATCGGGGATGGGAATGGAGCCCGTCCCATCCGTCGCCGCCTCACCCCGTCTTGACATGCATCCAGGCTGACAAGGCATGCAACGCCAAGCTGGCTGGCTAGCCGCTGCGCTAGGGTGGCAGGATCTTCACGAAGATCTGCATGCCACCACGCAGGTGCTTGCCTAGTTGGCAGGCTGGTCACTGTGCTGGAACGGTCGCAGGGCAGCGGAATCTTGTCGTGTGCGAGCCTCGCTGTGGCTGGCAGTCGTCCCCGGCAAGAGTCTTGCCAGGGTCTCGCGGTCGTCCCCGGCAAGAGCCTTGCCGGGGATTTCGTCTTCTGGTCTTCACAAGGATCTGCATGCTACCAGTCTTCACAAAGATCTGCATGCTACCAGTCTTCACAAAGATCTGCATGCTACTACGCATGTGTCCTTGAGTCTTAGTCTTGACGTTGTCGATGGTGTCAGAGCTCTCAACCTCAAGGGTAGTGGTCTTGTCTGTGCTTCGCAAGCCATCCCGGCAAGGGTCTTGCCGGGGTTCCGGAAGCCGCCCCGGCAAGTATCTTGCTGGGCATCTAGCTTGTCTTCTGCTCTCTGTTTACTGGCTTGGATGCCATCTTGGTTGTCTTGTATTTTGCCTTCAACTGCCCCGTCGAGCCTCGCCACACGTGCGGCTACAACTGCCCGTGCACAAGTAAGGGGTACAAAAGGGCCCAGACTTATGTACACCGACACTTTGGATGAGATGCGCTGCTCGAAAACGAACACGTTTGGATGCGTGTCTGGGTCAGTGAGATGCGCTCAAACAAAATGGGAAGAATGGACAAGGTACGCGACCAAACAACTCACAGAGCTCAACGGTGACGCACAAAGGCGGCGCCGAGCTTCGGGCTCCGATGAGTTCGACGTTCCAGGAGGCTCTGGACATGCAGTTCATGTCCGGGGGGTTCTCCGTGGATCAGCGGATTGAGTGGTGGCGGTGGTTGGGCTAGGGATGGCCTGCCTCGCCAGAATTTTACCGATGTTGGGCTAGGTCAGTGGCGGAGGTAGCAACCCGCCGATGTTTGCGAGTGATGGTATGTGCGTCGAGCGGCGGTTGCAGGAGGTTAGGGGTGACCCTGATGGGTGTGTCCCGTCTGTCAGAGAGAGAGAGAGAGAGAGAGAGAGAGAGAGAGAGAGGGAGGGCACATGCGCGTGGGCTCGGTTGGCTAGCTGGGACTTCGTCGGCCGGCTGGCTGGCTAGGCCGTTTCTTTTCTTGTTCTTTTCTCTTCTGCCCTCTTTTGAATTCAAATTTTGAATTTGATTATTTATCAACTGAAAATTTGTCCTTAGTTCACTTTGGAATATTTATGGTTGGGTGAACATTTTCCTTGTGGAATTTTACAAACTATTATTGTCAACTTCTATTGGGCCCTTTGGCAAAGTATTTCTATTTATTTTTTGTTTTTTATTCTTTTAATCAGGTTTTTCTTATAGTTCAAATTGCCTATATTTAAAATATTTCCAAACCCTAGCTCACTCAAGAAAATAGGGCAAATATTTATCTTAGGAAATGTCTTTCCTGCCCTTATGCATTTGTTTTGATAAACCATTTATTCAGAGAAACTCCATGGCCATTAACTAAACTCTAAATGGTTTAGGGTTTAAGAATTGGTCATGTTTGTTCTCAAAACCAAATGTGCAAGGAAATCATGGATGTGAATGCTTCTAAATGCACATCCTAAATGTAGGGAAATTTGGGATGTGACACGTCCTCTTCCGTCCAGCCATCCGGAATGTCCGGCCACTAGGAGGCCCGAATGGAGTTAGGCTTGACCGGCGGCTTGTTCCTCCTTCCGATCTCGATAGACGACGCGGAGGCGGTTGCAAAATCGGACGCACCCAAGTCCATGCCAAGCCTATGTGGATTCCTTCTCTGTTGCTTCCCAGGCACGGCTATCCCTCTGTGCGATGTTCTCCACCTTGCAAGAGACGGCGATTAGGACCCCCGCCCCCCACGGACTCTATTGAGGCATCGTGCATGGCGACGAGGTACTCGACGTCATCTAGGACAATGGATAAGGACGACGGTGCGGACAGGGAGCAAGGGTGAAGGAGGGCAACGACTCTGACACGAGAAAATGGATGACGGGCGCGGGAGGAGAGCGGTCAATTTGGAGCAGATCTGGGCTGTCAGATCCGATGTGGTAGATGCGCCTGAGTGAATCACCCCCCCCCCCCCCCCCCCCGGACTCTATTGAGGCATCGTGCATGGCGATGAGGTACTCGACGTCATCTAGGACAATGGATAAGGACGACGGTGCGGACGGGGAGCAAGGGTGAATGAGGGCAACGACTCTGACACGAGAAAATGGATGACGGACGGGAGGAGAGCGGTCAATTTGGAGCAAGTCCAAGCTGTCGGGTCCGACGTGGTAGACGCACCTGAGCGAACCATCCCCCCCCCCCCTCCCCCCCCCTCCCCCCCCCCCCCCCCCCCCCCCCCCACACACACACACATCCATGGTGTACATGACCCAATAGTGATAAGGGAAGCCCTTTATCGTAAGCATCTACTCAATAAAAGATCATTTATTTTATATTTCTGAAAGTCAACAATAAACACAACAACATTTTATTTTTTGACATGTACAAAATTTAAAGCTTCACATGCAAAATCAAAACTCCTTTCATGATATATCTACCTTTAACTAATGCCTTTTGGGCGAGGGAGATGACATCACTAGCAACTTTGTTAAGCTCACATTCAGTAAACAAATGGGGTGATTTTTATTTAGTCTCTTGGCTTCCTTGCATTTGGGGACGAAGATAATTAGGCCATAGTTGAATCTGGAAATATCAGACCTACACGCTGCCAGTTGTCGAGATGATGAGGATTCTGAATGTGGTGTCTCTGTTGTGTAGGAAGTGAACAAATTTTAGAAACATTTTGTTGGCTATACGATGAGGATCCTGTGGCCATTTCTGGTCTATTATTTTTCTGTTTCTGAAAAATTGACTGAAATAAAGGCCAACAACCAGCAGGTGTGCTTGTCCGACCTTTTTATCCTTACAATCTCGTCTTATTTCGCTGTGCATTGGAACAAACTAGCAGGCATGCTTGTCTGATCACTGATTCTTAGATTTTTCTTCTCGCTTGGTCCGAATTAGAACTTGTAAAACAGAACTTCTCACGTACGATGCCTGGTGATACGATCTTGTACGAGGCCTGATCGGATGGTGCCTTGCAGCTTGTTCCGACACAGGGACGGTTCGATCTACAGTGTCCTATATATGGAAATCGCCGTATGCATAGCAATGCTCCTTGTAAAACGTTGCATGTTTTCCAACTTGCAAGGGTGACTGCATGAATTAACCAAGCTGCATGAACTGCACAATTACGAAGAACTGGCCATTGAGACCAAAGATTCAACAGTATGACATCGGCTGCAAGGCTCCACGATATTTAACTTGACCATAGGGGGGACTTTCCCAACAACGTATTTTCTGATGGCCAAGAGCGCTTTCTGTGCCTCCACGAGGCTATCCCCATCCATGAGGATGAGGGGGTGACACTTGTCAACTTTCATGACAGAGCAACTAGGATGAAATGTGGTGTCCAGCGTAAGGCAGTCGAGTGATGTTGTATTCTCGAGGATATGACATGTTAGCTCAACCAAGCTCTTTGCCGAGCAAAAGCCAGTGATCGTCACACTCTTGAGCTTGTCATGGCGCTGCTGCGGGATCTGCCTCAGATCATGTGAGGGCTCTCCGAGAATCGAAGCATGCTCCATGCGATGCTGGGATATCTGCATAGGACCAATATCAATGCCACTGCCCTCCAGAGAAACCAAGATGCCAAATACTTATGAAGGAAGGATGAAATAACTTACAGCTACTACGAAATTCTCCAAGCAAGGAGAAGCATCGAGAAAAGAAACCAGAGAAAGATAATCATAAGCTCCGGAAAAAGCCATTCCCACTAATGAAATCTGCAAGAGCTTGAGGTGGAGAAACTTGCTAGATAGCATCGGTGTGTTCACCATCTGCATAAAGACATCTGAGACCTTAATTGCATTCCAATGTATCACTACTTTACTTTTATCGCGGGGCATAGCAAGTCCATAATAATCATCTAAAGTTTCAGGGTATACCTCATTCAGTGATGATATGGTAAGTGTTTCAACATTTGGCGCAATAGACAAAAGATTTTGCCGAGCATACCAGACAATGTTGGTCTGGCGGAAGCATATCATGCGTAGGGTTTTCACTTGCAGTGAGCCCCCAAGTGAGATTTGACCTAGGAAACCTGCGAAGTAAAAAGTGGTGAGATTTGGAGCATTGCTCTCTACCACCTGCAGCCTATCGCAATAGGCCACCTCCAGAAAAAGGAGACGCTGCAGCAGAGAAGGTATCTTCAAGGAAATTATCTCCTCGCAGTGCAGGAGTTTCAAGCACATCAAAGCGGGAGAATTGGAAAGGAGACACCATAATTCATCCCCAGTAATCCGCGTGCAACTCATATGCAGTCTTGTCAGGCTTCTTAGGCAACCAAGACCAGCCGTGGGACGCAAGGTACAGTAACATAGGTTGAGATATTGAATTGAGTTTCCACTCCCGTTAGATAATAGTGAACAAGGGAAGTTATACTCTGAAATGATGGGTACAGCATTCTCGAAAACAATGGTGGGTAGAGGCAGCGTCAGGATCAGTTCTTCAATCCCTGGAGTAACAGCAATACGAAGCCAACTATCAAGATAGGCGAAGTCGATGTTGTCACAACTATAGAGATCAATGTCTAGTGTCTTCACGCCGATGCATGAGTGATTTTGCATAATCAGGTCAATTTTGCTGATAAGATCTCTTGTTATTACATCCCTAGACGCATTTCTATTCAAGCCAAGTGTTCCCAGACTGAATGTAAGGTTGGGACGGCATATCCAGTTGTGTCGGAATGTGTGCGATGCGCAAGCAGCACGAGCAGCATCTCTAAGTGTCATTTTGGCATGAATATGCCGCAAGATATCCTGTATGCAGCAGACATAGGAGAATACACACATTAGAATTATAGATGCAAGAAAATAGATTGAAAAAACTCAGATAAAATCATAAAATAGCAATCCCTAAGAATAAATGGTGATTCAGTCTGCCTATATGTTTGCATTAGACATCATAAAGGGAACAGTGCAACTAGTGATGTGAAGACATGCATGGAAGCCTGGATACTTTTTTTTTTGGAGAAAGGAGAACACTGATTAGGGCTGCTCGACACCTCAGGAAGGTAACGAAGTATTCAGAGGAAATGATTATGTAGTAAAAAGTGTTTATACCCCCATCCTTCTAGTCCGAATGTGGCACCCCGCATTTTAAGCTTGGCTACAATTCTGGGTATACTCTATTAGTTGGTATCTTCCTGCCTCTACTCCAGGGAGAGGTACAACCTAGATTGCAGAGATATCGATACGCGTGTCAGTATCGGGGCGATACGGATACGTAAATGGAGTACATCATTTCTGAAAAGCGTCAATACGAGGATAGGTTTGACTATTTTGAAAATAATATAAAGAATATGTTATCAATTAAGCATCGAGCCATTTAGCATATATTTAGTCAGTGCAGCCCATTATCTTCTATCTTCATATCCATGATTCCAACAAAAGCAAGAACCAGCAGCCAAAGGGTAGCAGCAATTTACCAAACATAAAAATTCAGTTAGAGAGAAAGGGAGGAGGAGGAAATCAGAAGCCTTCCATTAGATAGAATTCTACAGGATAGTGGGGGGGAGGGGAGCGGGAGCACCGGGGAAAGGAGCCCACCACCGGCACTACTAGAGCCTGAGAGGTATCAGGGAAGTATCGGTGTTTTCTTGGGTATAACATAGGTCCCAGGTTTTTGGATGTCGTTTCTTTCAACTGAACTCTTGTATGACAGCATTACGAGGCTGATACTTGCACCATAGCCAAACGTGTCTTAATTTTAGAAAGGACTTTCCTCTTATTACAAACTGTAGCACTAGAAAATTAGAAACATCTTGTTTGGAGGGCTGTTGGATGGAGTTCGCTGGTGGAATTCAAGCCAGATCCTGCCATTCTCTTCCTTGGCAGAAATTTAGTAAGTCTACATGAATTTAGCTTCAACAGTTGATTTCCTCTCAAACTCCATGTACTTTTTATACAACTTCCTCTAATTTACATTGACAGATACCACGGGCTACAAAATCCAAAAGCAAAAACATCTCAACCCAAACCAGACACCTACCCAAATCCCCAGCAAACCCTCCAAAACACAATCTACCCCCTCTCCATCCTGGAGAGGAGACAAGCCAGAGTCCTTAGATATCATTGCAGTGATAGAAAACTACAAAGAACAAAAATTCCTATGGAAACCTCCAAATTACTGTTCATAAGCCACAACAAGTACACATGCCTACAGCTTAATAACCAAACGAAACAGTGCCTTGAGAGCCCCCACTCACTCACTTTCCGTTCAACATCCTGCCTGTAAGCCCTCAGGAACCAAACATACCAAGAAGCGCCACAATACATGTCCATTGTTACCCAGCAAGCACAAGCTTTGCCCGTGGTCTCCAACAGAGGAAATGTGATTTTACTTGAAACGGGTGGAATTCTTTAAGTATCAGCATCATGTACCTCTGGAAGATCGGGACAAGATATTCCTCTGTCAACATGATAGTTATCATCTTGCTGGCAGCGCAGACTCCTTCTTTTAGCCACCAAAGCAACCGGTCCACCTGCAATAGACCACCGTTATGGTGAGAACAGGCATTAGAATGCAAGCTCAAGGATATCGCGTGTTGCACATCAGATCCTATTTCTGAAAATCAAGAAGATTTCCCTCTAGGTGCAGGTTATCCGAGAGGATTGCATCTTTCTTAATAACGGATGCTGCCTTCCCCTCCAGTCAAAATAGCTTTTGAATTATTTCTACTGTAATTTCTAGGCAGGGTAATCTCTTCAGGCAGAACTCGCCATTGGCACTAAAGAGGAGACTAGGACAGAATTCCCCAATTTTGTGCCCAAGTAAACATAGGCTAGCCGACTTAGATCATCCAAGTGATCGAGCTTCGTCCAATTCCCACCCAAATAGAATCCCCACCTATACCGCCACACACAAATAAACAGTTCTTCCTGTACCAACAGATCTATGTAACACACTAAGAGAATATACAAAACAAAAGCAAATAAAGAACTGAGAAGCAAAAAGAGGGAGAGAGTGCAAGCAGGAGCCTTACGGTCTCGGATTCGCCGGCGGCAGCGCTGCCTGTGTCGCTTCCTGGACATGAGCCTCATCGAATCCTGCGTGAAGCGTCGTTTAGGGGCCGAGACGGCAGGGAGCACGAAGGGCGATCGAGATTTTTCAAGCCTGGGCCTCGACCCAAGACGCGAGGGGAGGCGGAGGAGATCGCGCCGGCGGAGCTAGGGAGGAGTTTGGTCCGGGCTCCGCCGGGGACAAGGTGCTGACGTGGCTTCAAGATTCCAGTATTTTGGCAAGACAATATGAAAGGCCCTTAAAAAACGGAAATACTATCTGGCTTACGCTTCCTGGTAGGCCAACCCTAGCGAACGCCCCTAGGGTCGCATGATCTCCATCCCACGGCTGGCAGCCCCACACCCTTCAAATGCAAGTGAAAACTGGCAGGGGGGCACGCTCGTTTGCCAGCCCCACACCCTCATCTCTTTTTTTTCCCTCAAAAAAAAAGAGATGAGGGTCCTAAAAAAGGCAAAGCCAAAATCGTCAAAATTTCACAAGTAATTTTTGAAGATCGGAAAGCAAAATTAGCAGTCAACCAATTAAACATGGGGCCACATGTGCTGGGCCTAGAGTTGATGGGCTCGGAGGGGTCGGAAAAGGCTGAGGCCGGTGGAGGGGCGGAGCCAATCGACCCCCTTGGCCAATCCCTCATCGACTGCACATCTCCGCTGCGAGCCGCACTCCTCCCCAACCCTGTAGATGGCGGCAAGCAGGATGGGGGCGCTGATGGGAAGCTCACAAGGCGGAGCAGCGGCAGGCTCGCCGCCAAACCAACAGCGAAGTGGTCCACCATGGATAAGGTGCAGCTCGTCCTCATGAAGAAAGGGGATGTCTGGGCGGGGGATTCGCCGGTGGTGGATGCAACGGCGGCGGACCTGCAAAAGTACAGGGATCTGTACAAGCAGCCGCTGCCCGACAAGTTCGTCGCCGCGGTCACTGAGCTGGTGAACTCAATGGGCGGCCACGGCAAGAAGACCGGACACGTTGAACTGGAGCAGGCGCTAGTGGCAGCCGCCTGAACTGTCAGTTAGGTGTGCGTGTTTCAGTCAGTTTCCAATGTTAGTCTGCCTTCTGTTTCTTAATGTTGTATGCTGGTTAGTGGAGTTTGGCGTGTGTCGGAAGATGTGTGTGGTTTCCTGCTGTGATCCCCTCTGCGGGATCGGGAGGAGGATATGGTTGGATATCGGAGAGTCGATGTACTGTCAGAGTGATTGGTTTGTTTTATGGATTTCTCTATTCTGAATTGGAATGTCCGGGGTCTGAATAGTCCAGCTAAGAGGAGAGCTGTGCAAATTTTTGTGGTTGAATTAAAGTGCAATGTGGTTTGTTTACAAGAGACAAAGATCAGTGACATGTCTAGGAACCTGGTGCTGGAATCTTTGGGGTCAAGATTTGCTGACAATTTTATCAGTTTGCCTGCTATTGGGTCTCGAGGAGGGATCCTCATTGCTTGCACCGATGATTTTGAGGTGTCTGATATTCCCTTGGCAGCGGGAGCTCATTCGATTTCAGGTACTATCAGGGACAAATCTGATGGCAATTGTTGGTCAATCACAGGGGTCTACGGCCCACAGTTAGAGGCCGATAAGATGGAGTTCATGTCTGAATTGAGAAGGATCCAGCAGCACATGTTGTCGAGATGGATGGTGTTGGGGGATTTCAACATGATCAGTAGGGCTGTTGACAAGAGCAACAATAACTGCAATCTGAGGATGATGGGCAGATTTAGGGCACTCATTGAGGATTTGGAATTAATCGATTTTCCCTTGCTGGGGAGAAGATTTACTTGGTCAAACGAGCGTCAAAGCGTCACCCTGACCAGAATTGACAGGGTTTTAGTCTCCGGCGAGTGGGAGGCTGCTTTCCCATAATTTCAACTAACTCCCGCATCGACCAACATATCTGATCATTGCCCGTTGATTTTGAAAAAATGCAGCCCTCTCATTATAAGGCTTTCCGGTTCGAGAATCATTGGCTAAAATCCCAGGAGTTTGATGGGGTTGTTGCTCAAGCTTGGAATAGAGAGGTCCAATCTAGAGACCCAGTTCGAGTGTTACATACGAAACTTTCCAGATCGGCGGCGGCCTTAAAAAATTGGAACAAGAAAAAGGTGAGGTGGGCCACTTTCATATCTGGTATTGCAAATGAAGTCATTTTTCGCCTGGACCTGGCTCAAGAGGACCGAGAGTTGACCGAGGCCGAGAGAAATCTGAGGAGCTTGCTCAAGATAAAGCTATTGGGTATTGCGGCCATTGATAGAGCACGATGGAGGCAGAAATCGAGGGTGACTCAGATTAAGGAGGGGGATGCCAACACAAGATTTTTTCATCTCCGGGCAAATGGCCGACGCAGGAAAAACCATATCCCGGTGCTAAATGGGTCGAATGGCCCGGTGTCTGATCATGAGGGAAAGGCCAAGATTCTACTGGATCGTTTCAAACAGCAAATGGGCACCCCCTTCTCGCGCACTACCACACTTAATTGGAACTCCCTGGGCCTGCCACGACTAGATTTGACACAGCTGGAGATACCTTTTACTGAACAAGAACTACGGGCTGCGGTGACAGAGATACATGGGGAGAAGGCACCCGGGCCAGATGGTTTTACCGGTGCTTTTTATAAGAGATGCTGGCCGGTAATTAAGGGAGATTTGCTTGCTGCAGTAAATTGCGTGCACTCTTTGCGTGCTCAAAATTGGAAGATCATGAATACGGCAAATATGGCTCTCCTGCCCAAGAAAGATGAAGCCCGAGATGCATGTGATTTCCACCCTATTAGTTTGATGCACAGTGTTCCCAAGCTCCTGAGTAAGATGTTGGCGGCAAGGCTAGCACCGGTGATTCACAAACTTGTCTCCCACAACCAAAGTGCTTTCATCAGAGGGCGATCGATTCAGGATAATTTTTTGTATGTCAAGAATGTGATTAAGGCTGCTCATTTCGGGAATTCTCCGCTGGTGTTTTTGAAGCTTGACATGGCCAAAGCTTTTGACTCAGTGTGTTGGAGCTACCTGCTGGAGGTAATGGAGGCAATGGGCTTTGGTCAGAGATGGAGGGATATGATATCTATAATATTTGCGTCTTCTTCCTCTAGAGTGTTGCTGAATGGATCACAAGGTTCTCCATTTGTGCATAGACGAGGGCTGCGGCAGGGAGACTCCATGTCGCCTCTGCTTTTTATTCTTGCCATGGAGCCCCTGCAACGGATGCTTTCGATGGCCACAGAGAGGGCGGTGCTTACACCTTTGAGAATCAGGGCTGCTCGTTTGCGATCCAGTTTCTACGCCGATGATGCAGCTTTGTTCATCAACCCGGTTGCCCAAGATTTTGCTGCTGTTCATGCCATCCTAAAAGTCTTTGGGGACGCTTCTGGGCTGCGGGCCAACATCGGCAAGACCGTGGCATATCCTATCTCCTGCGCTGAAATTAATGTTGAGAATATATTGCATGATTTTGGTGGGATACTGGGCTCTCTCCCATGTCAATATTTGGGACTACCACTTGGGTTTCGTAAACCGCGGAGGGCAGAGCTTCAACCGGTCCTCGACAAAGTTGCGGGGAAGCTTGCTCCTAGGAAGGGAAGGTTATTAAACAGGATGGGAAGGCTGGTGTACATCAATTCTGTGGTTACGGCAACCGCCACTTTCTTCTTGACGGTCTTCCCGCCTGACAAGTGGCTCACCAAAAAGGTGGACAAGCTGAGGAGAAATTTCCTATGGTGTGCGGAGGATGAATCAGTAGGGAGGAAAAGCCTTGTAAATTGGAAACGAGTGTGTGCCCCCAAGCGTTTTGGTGGCCTAGGAGTGAAGGATATAGATTGTTTCAGTAGGGCCTTGCGCATTCGATGGGAATGGTTCAGGTGGGCTGAAGAGGATAGGCCATGGAAGGGTACAGCGACTCCATGTGATGACACTGATCGGCAACTCTTCTCCAGCTGCACTTGCATCGAGTTGGGAGATGGTAGTGTTGCAACCTTCTGGAAAGATCGGTGGCTCAATGGCGAGGCCCCACAGCACCTAGCACCGGATATCTTCAAGCTGGCTAGGTGTAAACGGCTCACGGTCAAAGAGGCTATAAGCACTGGGCGATGGATGCAAGGTATACAGCGAATGGACAGCCACGAGCAGCTATGTCAATTTGTTGGCATGTGGGAAAAATTGCAGCCAGTGAACTTGTCAACTCAAAGGGACAAAATCAACTGGAATATCTCTGCCAATGGAATATACTCGGCGAGTTCTGCTTATGGGGTCCAATTCTCTGCCAGGATTGAGCAACCTGAGATTGCCCGGGTGTGGAGAAGCAAGCTAGAAGGGAAGGTGAAATTCTACATGTGGCTTCTGCTGCAGAACAGAAACTGGACTGCCGACCGGCTACAGGCGAGAGGATGGCCACATAACGCCTCTTGCAAATTTTGTGACCAGGAGCAGGAGACCGCGATGCATCTCACGCTTCACTGCTGTTATGCGAGAGAGGTCTGGCATCTCTCCCTTGGTGCCAACAGCAGGATGTACAATGGTGTGTCTTCGGCAAGTTCAGTTTCAGATTGGTGGAAGATGCTTTGTACGCAAAGAGGAGCACCAGCAAGGACGGAGGAAGAGATAACTCTGTCGGCGTACATCGCCTGGCATCTATGGAAGGAGAGAAACCGTCGAGTTTTTGAGGATAAGGACCTGACACCGAGGGCGTTGGTAAACATGATTCGTGATGACGTTACATTGCTCAGTGAGGCTTTGAGACCTACCCATGCGGCAGAGGGGTAGTGCATGTTCTTCAGGAGTGCTTTCCGATAGGCAACTGTATATGTTTGTGTTTGTTTTATGCTCGGGGTGCTTAACACCCCTCCCCTATACTTTGTACTTTTTCCCTTCACTATAATGCAAAAGCAGAGCTCCTGCTATTCCCGTCAAAAATAGTCATATTGGAGCCGGCAAATCTTGAGGTTGACAATTTACTATGACATGGAGGACTGGGTCTTTATGAGTGCTGACAGTTCAAGGATGCGTGAGTTGAGAATTGTAAATTACTCCCTCCGTTTCAAAGTATAGCATGTCCTCGATTTCCGTGCTTCAACTTTGACCATAAATTTAACCAATGAAACTGACTGCGGCGGGAGCAAAAGTTATACCAATGAATTCGTATTCAAAAGAAAATTTCAATTATATAATTTTTTGCTCTCGCCGCAGTTGGTCTCGTCAGTTAAATTTATGGTCAAAGTTAAACCTTGGGACCTCGGGCACACTATATTTTAAAACGGAGGGAGTAAATGCGTGAGTTGGGAGTTGTAAATTATTCTCGGACATAAGTTTAAAGATTTAAAGTGCATTCTTCACCTTTCTCATTGGAAGCAAGACTGGCCGGTGTAAATTTAATTTTGACTTAAAAACTGGTATAGGTCATCCGGGAAACCAAAATTTTCAATTTTCAATTTATTTCTTTGAATGACAAGAGATGCGTCTAGGCTGTTATGTCAGTTCTTTCACCATTTTTTATTAAAGATATGTTTGCATTTTGGAGAGAAGTAGCTAGTAATTAGAGGGTTAACACTACTGATGCATTGCATTTCACTTGGAGGCATTGGACCATGTAGATTTTGGGGGGGGGGGGCAGATAAACATTATAAGAGTTCCTGCAACGTTAGGTTCATACATTTTTTTTGCAAAAAAATCGTTAAGACCAGTATAAGAATTTTTGATGAAATAGAATTCGCCTGGCGATCTCAGCCAATCAGATCATTAAATATCTATGGAAAGAATGGTTCCTAACAAAACAACAAAAAATTAGCACACGAGTCACGAGGCATAGGTGCGCAACGCGCTTGATCTACATTTGGGGGAAGTTACATGTTTCTTTGACTGGCAAGAAGTTACAGGTTGTCCGCTCTGATTAGGAGTAGAGAAATCTTATTCCTATGAATTATGAAAAACTCTTTCTTTAAACCGGATGATTTTCTCTCCCGTCAAGCCGCCTTCTTTGGTTGACACGTGTTTGGGTCCACTCCATCTCCTCCGAGCCTTTATCCCCGCAACCTTATCCTCTCTAGATCCAGGCACGGGTCGTCTTCTCCCTCTTGTTATTTCCTCTTCATTCAGGGCGAAGCACAGTCGCACTGCCGATTGCTTGCTCCCCCCCCTCCTCCCCACCCTCCCACCCATGTCAAGGACCCTGCAAAGCCCGCCACCGAAAGCTGATGCAATCCAACACATGCCACCCGCTGCTACAAGCAATTTTTGCCTCTACTGTTGCACCTCGTGCCGATCCTACTCCTCCGGTGAGCTCTGCCACTCCTCCTTCGGCGAAGCAGCCGTTGCTATTGCATCCTCGCCATGGACGCAGACACTGTTGTTGCTACGGGGCGTCTCCTTCAACTTTGGTTGCAATGGAGCTTCACTGCGCCGCCGATGCTGCGTCGGATCTTCGCCGCGACGCCGGGGCTGCAATGAAGCGTCGCCCATGGCTGCAATGGAGCTTCACTGGTGCATCGCCACGGTCGTTTAGCTGCAATGGAGCTCCATCGGTGTTGCACTGGAGCGCCATTGGTGCTGCAATGGAGCTTCGCCGGCGTCGTCGGTGCTGCGTCGCCGCTTTGTCTCGCCATCGGGGATTGCAATGGAGCTTCGTCAGGGGGTGCATGTGTCCTAGTGCTGTAGTCGCCTATTTCTTGCATCTTCTTCGCTGCTACAGAGGAGATGAACTGCGAGAGAAAGGAGAAAGACGACGGGTTGTGTTCGCTCTAATCGGACGGGCTAGGTGATCCTAATCAAACGGCTGGATAGGCGGTGATCTTTGCAGCCACCATGAAATATTTACGCACTGTGAGAGGATGAGTAACTGCCTGGAGCAAAACATGGAAATAATAGCCATCAAATTGAACTAGTACGTAATAATTTTGTAGAACCTGTTACATAAGAATAGAGTATCATAGTATAGTGCATTAAGGGCATCTCCAATAACAAGCCGCAAATTTCCTTCTGCATCTGTCTGCTTTCCTCTGCCACAGTCACTTCATCAAAATATCGTCATTATTGCCTTTCACTTGCACAACTAAATGATATTAAAATAATAATAGTGCAAGAGTGTGGTGGACTAAGCTGGAATCTGCAACATTTTATTCAGAGGGGAAGACAAAATAATATGGGTTCTTTGTTAGATCAACAATAATGTATATGAAAGTCACTCAACATTTTTATCGTAGTACTCCCCTATGTACGACTCAACAAAAGAAAAAGAAAAGAAAATCAGAAAACATACTGAAATATTTTTGGAGTTTTCAGTTTTTTTGAAGGAAGCAAATTAAAGAAAGAAAAACAAAAAACGAGAAAACTATTTACACGGGAAAGCTCCCAACAAGCAAAATAAGAATTGAGAACTCTTTTTGGATGTTTTTTAATGCTACAACTAAATTAAACTAGCAAGAAAAACCGAAAATAAGTAAGAAATATTTTTGGATTTTCTTAGAGTTTTTCAAACACAAAAGAAGAAAACAGGAAAATAAATCTAGCATGGATAATACAATGAAAAAGTATGGACACCGACAACTGGAATGAAATGTGTGAGCATGAATATAATGCCGGTGGTAATACGTACTCCCCCAAGCTTAGGCTTTTGGCCTAGCTTGGTAATCACCATCCGCGACCTGGATAATAATCTGAGTGATAGCTCATGGAGGCTCTTGGTGGAGCCTCCTCAGCCCGCCGAGCAGCGTCGACCTCCGCATTGTACGAGCGGGCCTCGCTCTCAAGATCGTAATATCTTCTTTTACTATAATAATCAAAGAGAGTATGTGCAGGCAAAATAATAGGTACATGAGCGGGCCTGCGCGAGTCCTCGCACATCAGACGCCTAATATCCAGAGCGTCATGCCATCAAGATCTGTCATCATCAATGTGCATGATGAAGCACCGCTCCACCAAAGACGTCGTCCACTGGTCCCTAGAGCCCGCGTACACCTCCAAGAAAGACGCCCCCAAGGGGGAAACGACACAAATGCGTCGTTGTCTTCTGATCTATCGATCTAGGGTTTCTCCCGGAGGTAGCAGATCATAGTCTAGAACTTCTTCACGGCAGTGCCTTCAAGAAGGGAACGACACCGTAGAGTGCCGCCACCATCGGCTTTGGCATCTAGCTAAGAGCAGGTTTTCACCCAGATCTGTTCGAAGAACTCGATCCGCTTCTTGTGCATGGACCGCCGCCTTCTCTATCGAAGACTAGACCAAGGGTCCAGCCGTCGCCGTCAGATCCATGTAGCCAGCACTAGGAGATGATTACAATCTCCCTGTACCGGAGCTAGCATGAACCAAAATAGATCGAGTCGGAGACAATGATGCCCCTGGATCTCCGGCAGACCAGCGAGCCGCCAGCCCCACCATGTCCAGATCGCCGGCAACGCCGAGCCGCCACCACCCCCCGCGCCATCCACGCACAGGGGCCACCGCCGCCTACACACGTCGGGGCGCCGCCGCGAGCCCAGCGCACGCCACCGCCTCCCGAAGCCCGTTGTCGCGCGCTCCAAGCCCCGCCACCGCTCGCTGAGTTCTGCCACCTCGCGCCCGACCACGAGCGCCGCAGGACACCGCCGCCTGCCGCCTAGATCCGCCACCCGCGGAGGAAGGGGAGTCGGGAAAGGAACCCCCCCCCCCCGCCGCCGTCTTCCACTTTGGTTGCACCCAAGCCACAAGAGCCGCTGATGCTGTATCTGGCAGCGACTAATCAGGTGATTAGTGCAGCATTGGTGGCACGACAGGAAGTGGAGGAAACAGCAACCTCGACAGACATCCCGCCAAGAGCAGAAAGAGAGGGTAGCCCGGCAAGGTTAGATATGGATCATGACAAGGAGAAGCACGGCAGCAAAGGCAACCCCAAGGACGCGGCAAGGAAGAAAGTGGTGCAGCACCCAGTATACTTTATCAGTTCCCTATTGCAGGGGGCTAGATCCAGGTATTCTGGTGTGCAAAAATTGATTTTTGGCCTCGTCATGGCCTCAAGGAAGCTATGCCACTACTTCCAAGCCCATGAGGTCACGGTTGTCACATGCTTTCCATTGCAAAGGATACTCCGGAATCCAGAGGCTACTGGCAGGATAGTGGAATGGGCTCTAGAGTTATCTAGCTTTGGCCTGAAGTTTGAAAGCACGTCAACAATTTAGAGCAGGGCATTGGCAGAGTTTATTGCGGAATGGACGCCAAGGAATCACCCCAAGAATGGATCATGTATTTTGGTGGCGACTTCTCCCTCCAAGGTGTAGGGGCTGGCGTGCTTCTCGTCGCTCCCACTGGGGAGCACCTGAAGTACGTCGTCCAGATGCATTTTCCCGGGAGGAGGCGACCAACAATACAACAGAGTACGAAGGGCTCCTTGCCGGGCTAAGGATTGTCATGGAATTGGAAATTAAGAAGTTGATCATTCGAGGATATTCACAACTTGTAGTTAGACAAGTCAAGTAGGATTACCAAAGTCCATTGATGGAGGCATATGTCGAGGAAGTGAGAAGATTGGAGGAGCGTTTTGACGGATTGAAAATAGAGCACATGCCCTGTGCGGAAAACAGCATTGCTGATCATCTGTCAAAGTGCATTGCGCAGAAGCTACCTGTGGAACCAGGAACTTTTGTTCTCCATCTTACTCAGCCCTCCGTATCCCCAACGACAATGGCCAGAAAGAGGAGGAAATTGGACTCCGGTAAGCCTCTCCCGGTAGAACCCCTTGGGGTTCCTGGCTGGGACCTTGCTGGAAACAACTCCCCTTCGATTGTCGGGCTACACCTTTCTGCCAGGTCACTAGACCCTGCGGTCGAGGGATGCGCCCCCACGAATGGGGAGGATCCGCTAGTCCTCATTACCGAGCCTCAGGCTCCAACTTGGGTACGACACATAGTCCATTTCCTCCAAACTGGAGAACTTCCCGAAGAGCAAGAAGAAGAGAAAAGAGTAGCCCGGAAGGCCAGTATGTATCAGTTTGTCAATGACACTTTGTACAGAAGAAGGCCCAATGGTGTGAAATTGAAGTGCATTTGCCGGGAAGAAGGAAAGGAACTGCGGGCAGAAATACACAAAGGAATGTGCAGCTCTCACATTGGATCAAGGGCTTTAGTTGGGAAAGCATTCCGGAAAGGATTCTATTGGCCCACTACCCTCCAACATGCGGTTGAGCTATTCACCAAGTGTGAAGCCTGCTAGTTCCATTCCAAGAATATCCATCTACCTACCCAAGCACTTCAGACAATCCCTTTGTCATGGCCGTTTTCGGTCTGGAGGCTCGATATCCTCGGCCCTTTCCCCTGAGCTGTCGGAGGCTTTGAATTCTTGTTCGTTGCAATCGAAAAGTTTACAAGGTGGCTGGAAGTAGCTGTCGTGAGAAAGGTGATCACTACTGGAATCCAGTTATTTCTCGTCTGCCAGTTCTTTGCCATCAGCCAACTGACGGCAAAGAGGCTCTTTCCCGTCCGCTTCCACAAAGTGGGCGACAAATAAAGGGCTGATGGCAAAAACGCTATTTGCCGCTAGTTGTTTCTTTGCCGTCAGCCAGCTGACGGCAAAGAGCTGGAAGGCAGACGACAAAGGGCCAGGTGGGCCCCATAGGGCACGACGTGGCTAGGTCAGGTTCTTTGTCGTCCGCCAGCGGACGACAAAGAGGAGACATAGGCCAGCCCTAAACGGCCACCCTCTTTGTCATCTGCTAGCAGACGGCAAAGAACGCCCACTTAACGGGCCAAGCCGTCTCCCCTCTCTCTCTTTCTCTGTCTCCCTCCCGCGCGCCCGCCTCTCTCCTTCCCCGCAGCTACCGCCGCCACTGTAGCCGCCGCCAGCCAGCCCCGCCCCCCGGACCCAGCCCCCGCCGCCGTCCAGCCCTCCTCCCCCCCGCCGCGAAGAGGAACCCCACCGTGCCCTTCACCGGAGAGGCTAGCGCCGGGACGCCCCGGTGCTGGACCCCTCCCCGCGGCCCTGCGCCGCCCTGCTGCCGCCCTCCTCCCCGTGGCCCCTGCGCCGCCCCCCGACCGGCCGACCTGGCCCTCCACCGGCGACCCCCTGCATGTTTGTTCTCCCCCTTTTAGTTTCTTTTAGTTTAGTTTCTATTTTAGTTTTAGTTTTAGTTTTAGTTTTATTTTCAGTTTAGTTTTAGTTTATTTTAGATTAGTTTTAGTTTTAGTTTAGAAGAAGAAGAGGAGTAGAAGGAGGAGGAGGAGGGAGGAAGAAGAGAAGAAGAAGAAGAAGAAGAAGAAGACCCTAAATAGCAAGTATCGTTGGTGCGAGATACTTGCTATTTAGGGTTAATTAGGGGGTTAATTATGGGGTTCCTCGGTGTCGATGGTACCCTAAATAGTAAGTATCATCAGTGCGAGGTACATGTGGCCGTCGGTGTCGAATACTACATCCACGTCCCACAAGTGACACAGGGGTCCTGTGTCCAGCAGCAACAGTTCTCGGCGTCGATGGCGGTCGAACACCATTGCAAATTTGTCTGGCAGCCTCACAGATGATGATTGAAAGCTAAGTGTTGAAACTTGAAACACCCAAACTAACTCAAGTCGGTTTGGTTGTTTGAAAATTTCAAAACTTGGCTTTAATCCTCATCGTAGAGGCTGCCAGACAAATTTGCCAAGGTGTTCGACCGTCATCGGCCACCAGAACTATTGTTGCGGGACGCCGGGTGCTACGTCTTGAGCTTGCGTTGGTTTTCCTTGAAGAGGAAAGGGTGATGCAGTAATAGTAGCGTAAGTATTTCCCTCAGTTTTTGAGAACCAAGGTATCAATCCAGTAGGAGGCTCCTCAAAAGTCCCACGCACCTACACGAACAAACAAAGAACTCGCAACCAACGCAATAAAGGGGTTGTCAATCCCTTCACGGCCATTTGCGAAAGTGAGATCTGATAGAGATAGTATGATAAGATAAATATATTTTTGGTATTTTATAATATAGATTGGAAAAGCAAAGATGCAAATAAAAGTAGATTGAAAGCTTATATGATAAAAGATAGACCCGGGGGCCATAGGTTTCACTAGTGGCTTCTCCCAAGATAGCATAAGTACTACAGTGGGTGAACAAATTACTGTCGAGCAATGGATAGAAAAGCGAATAATTATGAGATTATCTAGGCATGATCATGTATATAGGCATCACGTCCGTGACAAGTAGACCGACTCCTGCCTGCATCTACTACTATTACTCCACACATCGACCGCTATCCAGCATGCATCTAGAGTATTAAGTTCATAAGAACAGAGTAGCGCATTAAGAAAGATGACATGATGTAGAGGGATAAACTCAAGCAATATGATATAAACCCCATCTTTTTATCCTCGATGGGACCAATACAATACGTGCCTTGCAACCCCTGCTGTCACTGGGTAAGGACACCGCAAGATTGAACCCAAAGCTAAGCACTTCTCCCATTGCAAGAAAGATCAATCTAGTAGGCCAGACCAAACTGATAATTCGAAGAGACTTGCAAAGATAACTCAATCATACATAAAAGAATTCAGAGAAGATTCAAATATTTCTCATAGATAAACTTGATCATAAACCCACAATTCATCGGATCTCGACAAACACAACACAAAAAGTGTTACATCAAATAGATCTCCACAAGAGAGGGGGAGAACATGGTATTGAGATCCAAAAAGAGAGAAGAAGCCATCTAGCTAATAACTATGGACCCGAAGGTCTATGGTAAACTACTCATAACTCATCGGAGGGGCTATGGTGTTGATATAGAAGCCCTCCATGGTCGATTCACCCTCCGGCGGAGCACCGGCGAAGGCTCCAAGATGGGATCTCGCGGATACAGAAGGTTACGGCGGTGGAATTTGTTTTCTGTTGGCTCCCTAGATGTTTTCGGGGTACGTGGGTATATATAGGAGGAAGAAGTAGGTCGGTGTCCGCCCGAGGGGCCCACGAGACAGGGGGCGCCTTGTAGGGGTGGGCGCGCCTTCCTATCTCGTGGCTGCCTCGGCTGCTTCTTGGCTTGCACTCCAAGTCTTCTGGATCACGTTCGTTCCATAAATCACGCTCCCGAAGGTTTCATTCCGTTACGACTCCGTTTGATATTCCTTTTCTTTGAAGTACTGAAATAGGCAAAAAGAACAGCAATACGGGCTGGGCCTCCGGTTAGTAGGTTAGTCCCAAAAATGATATAAATGTGTAAAATAAAGCCCATAAACATCCAAAAGGGGTAATATAATAGCATGGAACAATCGAAAATTATAGATACGTTGGAGACGTATCAAGCATCCCAAGCTTAATTCCTGCTTGTCCTCGAGTAGGTAAATGATAAAAACAGAATTTTTGATGTGGAATGCTACCTAGCACAATTCTCAATGTAATTTTCTTTATTGTGGCATGAATGTTCAGATCCAAATGATTCAAAATAAAAGTTCATATTGAGAAAAGAAATAGTAATACTTCAAGCATACTAATCAAAGCAATCATGTCTTCTCAAAATAACATGGCTAAAGAAAGTTCATCCCTACAAAATCATATAGTTAGGTTATGCTTCATTTTTGTCACACAAAAATGTTCCCAAATTCTACACCCCCGATGACAAGCCAAGCAATTGTTTCGTACTTGAATAATCTCAAACTTTTTCAACTTTCACGCAATACATGAGCGTGAGCCATGGATGTAGCACTATGGGTGGAATAGAATATGATGATGGGGATTGTGTGGAGAAGACAAAAAGGGAGAAAGTCTCACATTGACGAGGATAATCAACGGGCTATGGAGATGCCCATCAATTGATGTCAACATGAGGAGTAGGGATTGCCATGCAACGGATGCACTAGAGCTATAAATGAATGAAAGCTCAACAAAAGAAAACTAGTGGGTGTGCATCCAACTCGCTTGCTCACGAAGACCTAGGGCATTTGAGGAAGCCCATCGTAGGAATATACAAGCCAAGTTCTATAATTAAAAATTCCCACTAGTATATGAAAGTGACAACATGAGACTCACTATATGAAAAACATGGTGCTACTTTGAAGCACAATATATGAGACTCGCTATATGAAGAACATGGTGCTACTTTGAAGCACAAGTGTGGAAAAAAAGATAGTAACATTGCCCCTTTTTATTTATTTTCTTTTTCTTTTTTTCTTTTTTTGGAGATTCTTTGGCCTTTTCTTTTTTTTGCCTTTTTTCTTGGGACAATGCTCTAATAATGATGATCATCACACTTTTATTGATTACAACACATGAATTACAACTCGAAACTAGAACAAGATATGACTCTATATGAATGCCTCCGACGGTGTACCGGGATGGTGCAATGAATCAAGAGTGACATGTATAAAAAATTATGCATGGTGGCTTTGCCACAAATACGATGTCAACTACATGATCATGCAATGGCAATATGACAAAAGTAATGTATGTCATGATGATAAACGGAATGGTGGAAAGTTGAATGGCAATATATCTCGGAATGGCTATGGAAATGCCATAATAGGTAGGTATGGTGGTTGTTTTGAGGAAGATATAAGGAGGTTTATGTGTGATAGAGTGTATCATATCACGGGGTTTGGATGCACCGACGAAGTTTGCACCAACTCTCAAGGTGAGAAAGGGCAATGCACGGTACCGAAGAGGCTAGCAATGATGGAAAGGTAAAAGTGCGTATAATCCATGGACTCAACATTAGTCAAAAGAACTCATATACTTATTGCGAAAATTTAGAAGTCATCAAAAACCAAGCACTACACGCATGCTCCTAGAGGGATAGATTGGTAGGACAAGACCATCGCTCGTCCCCGACCGCCACTCATAAGGATGCACAATCCAAGGACACTTCATGTTTCAAATTTGTTACACAACTTTAAGCATACGTGCATGCTACGGGACTTGCTAAATTCAACACAAGCATTCTTTAAATTCATAATCACCCAACTAGCATGACTTTAATATCACTACCTCCATATCTCAAAACAATTATCAAGTATCAAATTGATCATAGCATCCAATTCACTTCATATGATAGTTTTTATTATACCCAACTTGGATGCCTACCATTCTAGGACCAATTTTATAACCATAGCAAATACCATGCTGTTATAAAAGACTCTCAAAATAATATAAGTGAAGCACGAGAGACTAGCAATTTCTACAAAATTAAGCCACCGCCGTGCTCTAAAAGATATAAGTGAAGCACTAGAGCAAAAACTATCTAGCTCAAAAGATATAAGTGAAGCACATAGAGTATTCCAATAAATTTCAATCAATTAGGCTTCTCCCAAAAGGTGTGTACAGCAAGGATGATTGTGGAAAACTAAAAAGAAAATACTAATATCATACACGACGCTCCAAGCAAAACACATATCATGTGGCGAATAAAAATATAGCCCAAGTAAAGTTACCAATGAACGAAGACGAAAGAGGGATGCCTTCCCGGGGCATCCCCAAGCTTAGGCTATTGGCTATTCTTGAATATCCTGGGGTGCCATGGGCATCCCCAAGCTTAGGCTTTTGCCACTCCTTATTCCATAGTCCATCAAATCTTTACCCAAAACTTGAAAACTTCACAACACAAAACTCAACAGGAAATCCCATAAGCTCCGTTAGTGAAAGAAAACAAAACCACCACATAAGGTACTGTAATTAACTCATTCTTTATTTATATTGGTGTTAAACCTACTGTATTTCAAGTTCTCTATGGTTCATACCACTTAATACTATCCATAGATGCATCAAAATAAGCAAACAACACACGAAAAACAAAATTTGTCAAAAACAGAACAGTCTGTAGCAATCTGTAACTAACGCAAACTTCTGGAACTCTAAAAGTCCTACCAAAATAGGAAGTCCTTGAAAATTTGTCTATTGATCAGCAGCAAAAAGAATCAACGCAAAAGCACGTTTTTGTGATTTAACAAAACTAATTTCGTGCACGCAAAGTTTCTGTTTTTCAGCAGAATCAAATTAACTATCACCATAGGTTATCCTATAGGTTCTACTTGGCACAAACACTGATTAAAACAAAAAACACATCTAAACATAAGGTAGATGAAAAATTTATTACTAAACAGAAACAAAAACAAAAAACATAAATAAAATTGAGTTGCCTCCCAACTAGCGCTATCGTTTAACACCCCTACCTGGCATAAAAGCGAAGATAGATCTAAGTAGTGTCATAATAATAAGATAGATCTTGAAAATTCATCTCATATTCTCTATGTTCAGCAGCAAGTTTTCTTGGAGGCAAGCAAAAGTAATCAAAAGTGCTAAATTTAGCGGGACAAAAGTCCCCAAGATCAATCACAGGAGGAACGGGTTCCTCCTTTGGCCCTTCATAATGCACAACTAATTCATCACTATAAGCATTCTTTTGGCAAAATTTCATGAGCCTATACTCAAGGGAGTATCCTAGCTCATTATTTTGAAGAGCAAAATCATTATTAAGTTCGGAAATTCTATCAACTAGGACATTGGTAGGAACCTTTTTTCTAAGGTTTTCATTGAAAGCAACATAGTCCGAAGATTGAAAACGCCTAATTTCCTCTTGATCAAAGAGGATCGCCTCTATGGGAGGACGACCGGCGTCCACCCTATAGTGCGCAAAGATTTCTTTGGCCTCTCTTATTATAAATCTAAACTCATGAGCCAAAAAGATAGTAACAACGCACTTAACAGAAGAATGCTCAATATTAGAAAATTCTAGGAAAATTCTTTGTATGCAAGGATGCATATGCATAAATTGTCTTTCAAGTTTAACTACAAGCATAGTGATAGCATCTGCAAGACTACTAGTTCTATGAAGAATAGAACCACCCATGGAAGGTAAAGCACCGGCACAAGTAAAGAAATCTTGAATAACACCTTTTCCAATAACGTTACCACTACCGATTCGAAACTTTTTAGTATGCCAGATAGGGGGTTCTTCAGCCGGAGCCTCAGAATTTTCCATGTTATCATTAGTGTCCACATCGACGATAATCTCCCTAATTTTAGACATAACGGCAAACAAAAGTGAGGAAGAATAAGAAGGCTAATGAAGGAGAGAGCGGGCGAATAAAATGGCAAAGGTGAAGTGGGGGAGAGGAAAACAAGAGGCAAATGGCAAATAATGTAAATGCGAGGGAGATGAGTTTGTGATGGGTACTTGCTATGTCTTGACTTGAGTGAAGACCTCCCCGACAACGGTGCCAGAAATCCTTCTTGCTACGTCTTGATCTTGCGTTGGTTTTCCTTGAAGAGGAAAGGGTGATGCAGCAATAGTAGCGTAAGTATTTCCCTTAGTTTTTGAGAACCAAGGTATCAATCCAGTAGGAGGCTCCTCAAAAGTCCCACGCACCTACACAAACAAACAAAGAACTCGCAACCAACGCAATAAAGGGGTTGTCAATCCCTTCACGGCCACTTGCAAAAGTGAGATCTAATAGAGATAGTATGATAAGATAAATATATTTTTGGTATTTTATAATATAGATTGGAAAAGCAAAGATGCAAATAAAAGTAGATTGAAAGCTTATATGATAAAAGATAGACCCGGGGGCCATAGGTTTCACTAGTGGCTTCTCCCAAGATAGCATAAGTACTACAGTGGGTGAACAAATTACTGTCGAGCAATGGATAGAAAAGTGAATAATTATGAGATTATCTAGGCATGATCATGTATATAGGCATCACGTCCGTGACAAGTAGACCGACTCCTGCCTGCATCTACTACTATTACTCCACACATCGACCGCTATCCAGCATGCATCTAGAGTATTTCATTGGATCTCGACAAACACACCGCAAAAAGAGTTACATCAAATAGATGTCCACAAGAGAGGGGGAGAACATGGTATTGAGATCCAAAAAGAGAGAAGAAGCCATCTAGCTAATAACTGTGGACCCGAAGGTCTGTGGTAAACTACTCACAACTCACCGGAGGGGCTATGGTGTTGATGTAGAAGCCCTCCATGGTCGATTCCCCCTCCGGCGGAGCGCCGGCGAAGGCTCCAAGATGGGATCTTGTGGATACAGAAGGTTACGGCGGTGGAAATTGTTTTTCGTTGGCTCCCTGGATGTTTTCGGGGTACGTGGGTATATATAGGAGGAAGAAGTAGGTCGGTGGCCGCCCGAGGGGCCCACGAGATAGGGGCGCGCCCTGTAAGGGTGGGCGCGCCCTCCTATCTCGTGGTCGCCTCGGCTGCTTCTTGGCTTGCACTCCAAGTCCTCTGGATCATGTTCGTTCCAAAATCACGCTCCCGAAGGTTTCATTCCGTTTGGACTCCGTTTGATATTCCTTTTCTCCGAAATACTGAAATAAGCACACACAAAATAGCAATACGGGCTGGGCCTCCGGTTAGTAGGTTAGTCCCAAAAATGATATAAAAGTGTAAAATAAAGCCCATAAACATCCAAAAGGGGTAATATAATAGCATGGAACAATAAAAAATTATAGATACGTTGGAGACGTATCACCGGGCTCCGGCTTCACTTGTGGGATGTGGATGTAGTGTTCAACACCGACGGCCTCATGTACCTTGCACCCATGGTAGTTGCTATTTAGTTTACCCGGGGACGAGCGGGTTAGAGGTTTCCTCGGTGTCGATGGTACCGTAAATAGCAAGTATCATCAGTGCGAGGTACATGTGGCCGTCGGTGTCAAATACTTGCTACGTTACTCATCTTTCGATTTAAATATGCAGTTATTTCATCGTTGCGAGGGTCTAGTGTTCGACGAGCTCCGCCCCTGCATTCGTTGGTGAGCACAAATGACATCTCCTCCTCCCCCTTCATTTGCTCTGTTCCGGTCTTTGTGCCGATGAAACTTGCTAGCTATAGGTGTCAATCATCAGTATGCGTAACCACTATGCATCTCCCATTCGAAAGGGTTACATCTATAAATATGCATGCATTTGCATATTTATAATCGTGATTCTTTCGAATTGTCCAACGTTATCCATGGACAGCCCGAGTATGTGTAGATTGGGTTCGTTTTCCTATATGCTCAGCTCCGGATCCGATGCAGAATTTCGTCAGTGCCTCCCTGTTGTTCTCCGGATACACATCCTCTCTGCTTATTGCCAAGAAGTGTATCAGGAGAACAGCGGGGAGGTGCTGCCGAAATTTTGCGTCGGATCCGGAGAAGAGCATGGGAAAACGAACCCGATCTACACATACTCGGGTGGGATTAGGACCTATCCTTACCTATTAGCGTGTAGGTTGCATGGAGGTAATAAAACTAACAAACTCCATTAACTGATGGATATGGTTTGCCTAATTATGTATATATTTCTTGTGTGTCCAGTAGGAAGTCAATATGAGTGATTGTGTGTGGATGTACACCGCTTACACTAGTCAGTGTGTTTGGATAGAGGAATGGTTAACAAAAACTAAGGGGTTTGTTAGAGCCGCATTTGCAAATGGCCAGAAATTTAGCTGGTGCCCCTGTGTCCGATGCGACAACTATAATCAAAGGGACGAGCTTCAAATGAGTAAACACCTGCAGAAGTTTGGTTTTACGTCTAGTTACACGGTCTGGACATTACATGGTGAGTCTGCCCAACGTGCCAGAGCCGAGGTGGTTCGTCCTCGCACCGACGGGCATGGTACCGGGACCGCAGACATGGTGCAAGACTTTGACGATGCTCGGGACTCAGACGAGGAGATGGAGGAATCTGCAAAGGCCTTCACTGAAATGTTGGAGTCCTCAAAACGTCCTATCCACGAGAACACTGAGCTTTGTCAGTTGGATGCCATCTCACAAATAATGGCTTTGAAGGCTCGATTCAACTTGGGCAGAGAATACTAACGCGATGATGACAGTTTTCGGACAATTTCTACCCAAAGGCCATGTGCTACCTCCAAACCTGTACCAGTCAGACAAAATCCTCAGTGGTCTTAAGATGCCCTATGAGAAGATACATGCCTGTGAGAAAGGATGTGTCTTATTTAGGCTTCAGTATGAGGACTTGAACTATTGCCCCATTTGCAATTCTTCCAGGTATGTTGTGGTAGACAACGGTATGGGTGAGAAGACGCAGACCAAAATACCCATTAATGTTCTTCGGTATATGCCAATCGTACCAAGACTTCAATGTCTTTTCATGGTCGAAGAGACGGCCAGACAGATGACATGGCACAAAATGGGCAAAAGAACTGAACTAGATGCAGATGGGAATGTGATGATGGTGCACACATCGGATGGTGAAGCGTGGAAGCGCTTCGATGCATTACATAAGGAAAAAACGGCAGATCCAAGGCATCCTCGAGTCGCCGTCAGCACAGATGCGTTCAGTGTGTTTGGTCAGATGGCAGCCCCATACAGCTGTTGGCCCGTGTTTGTCATTCCACTCAATCTCCCCCCGGGCATATTATGCAAAGAAAGAACATTTTCCTGACGTTGATAATTCCAGGGCCCAACTATCCGGGGGAAAATATGAATGTGTACATGCAGCCGCTTAAGGACGAATTGCAAGAAGCTTGGGATAATGGGTTCAAGACATACGACGCCTTTAGCAAACAGAACTTCATAATGCGTGCCTGGTACATGTACTCGACGCATGACTTGCCGGTGTATGTGCTATTCGTTGGCTGGTGTGTGCATGGAAGGTTCCCGTGCCCCACATGCAAGGGAGCTCTTGAGTTTCATTGGCTGACGGCGGGGCACAAGTATAGTTGCTTCGACTTGCATAGACAGTTTCTAGATCCTCGCCATAAGTTCAGGAAAGACAAGAAGAACTTCATGAAAGGTACAGTTGTCAAACACTCTGCACCACCTACGTTGACAGTCCAACAGACCCTAGATCAGATAAACGCTCTCGAGCCAGATCCAGAGCGTCCAGGGTATTTCAAGGGGTATAATAAGGAACATGCATGGACTCACAAGACATGCTTCTGGGATCTGCCTTACTTCAAAGACCTCCTTTGCCCACACAAAATCGACGTGATGCACACTGAAAAGAATATCGCCGAAGCCATTTTTGGTACATTGTTCGACATAGAAGGGAAATCAAAGGATAATACTAAGGCTAGAGACGATCTAGAGGAGCTCTGTGATAGACCATTACAAAACATGCAAGAACCAAAAGGAAACCAGAACTGGAAGAAGCCAAAGGCATGGTTCAATCTTGGAAGGCCAGCTATGAAGGAAATTCTTTTGTGGGTGAAAATGCAGTTGATATTTCCCGATGGGTATGGAGAAAATCTAAAGAGGGGAGCGAGTCTTGATAAATTGAAAATACTTGGTCTAAAAATTCATGATTGGCACATATGGATAGAGCCGATAATGCCGGTGATGTTGCGTGGCTTCATCCCTGAGGATGAATGGCTAGTAATGGCAGAGCTGAGCTATTTCTTCCGTGTTCTTTGTGGAAAAGAACTATCGTCTGGCCTCCTAGAAGAAATGGAACAGTTGGCGCCAGAGTTGATCTGCAAGTTAGAGATGATCTTTCCGCCAAGCTTCTTTAATCCAATGCAACACTTGATTTTGCATCTCCCGACCGAGGCACGATTGGGGGGCCATGCAAAATCGTTGGTGCTACTCAACTGAGAGGATGCAGAAGACGCTTCGAGAAAAATGTAAAAATAAATGTAGAATAGAAGCATCGATGGCCGAGGCATTCATCACTAAGGAGGCGTCAAACTTCGTGACAGCACACTACGAAGCCAAAAAACGCATTTGCATAATCCGAAGCCTCGGTACAATGCTGACGAGCCTACAAAGGGTCAATCCAACCTCAGCCTATTCAAAGGGAATCTCGCACCATCCAGTGCTTGGAAACCAGTATCATTGGATGTTGAAGAATGGTGGACCATTTCGCTGTATCTCTTTAACAACCTAACAAAAGTGCGGTCATACATCGAGTAAGATCTCGTTACATTGTTTCGCAACTTCTAATTTCTTTGAACTGCTCTTATTCCTGGATATTTGATGCAGTCGATACTTCGCCATATTCTCATTGGGAGCGGTGATCCAAAAGGATTCCATCGAAGAGTATGAGCTTCTGGCAAAGCAAGGAGGCGAATATCCCGGTTGCATCTCTTGGTTCGAAAAACGGTAATTTCCATTAGACCCTTTCATTTCTTTGGCTAATTTGCGACTAATGCAACAATCCTTTCTTATTAAACTTGTAGGCTAATTCAGAGATTATGGATGCCGAATTGAGACAAGTAGCTAATGGTTTTGACTATAAGGTCCGTTCATTTGACAATTACACATCAATGGGTATCGCTTTCGTACCTATGGCAAAGAGCTATCTATGGCCGACCGAAAGTCTACAAATTGTTGTGTCTCTGCTATCGGCGAAGGAGGTGTCGAGTATTATGGAAGAGTTGAAGCAATTTATGAACTTCAATTCTATGGTGATAACCCACCAAACGTCATACTCTTCAGATGTTATTGGTTCCAGCCCAGGGAGACTAGAAGGACTCATGAACATATAGGGCTAGTCGAAATCAAACAAAGCACCCATTTGGATGTTCCCGATGTCTATATTACAGCTCAACAGGCAACCCAAGTTTTCTATCTACCGTGGGCCTGTCAAAGTGATCCAAATCTCAGTGGTTGGGATGTCGTTTATGAAGTGCCGCCACGTGTTAGACCACCTCCCCTCAATGAAGAGGATTATGAATATCAGTTAACCAAGACACGTATGATGAAGGAGAATTCTTCCAAGAAATACGTCTTGCCAAAAACCGTTTCAAGAAATGCTATACTCCACCCCAGAACATTGAAGTAGACAACGATAGTGAATCCGACCCTGAGCCAGAACAAGAAGAGCCAGAAGAAGAAGAAGTTACTGTTGCAGATGACCTGTCAATGCTTGAACAATTACGTAAAGGTGGCCTTCCACATGATGATGCATTTATTAATGATGATGATGAGCACGTCATTATCGATAGCGATGATGATGATGCATTTATTAACGATGATGATGAGCACGTCATTACCGATAGTGATTCTTAGGTATTCAAATTTTTATGTTGTACTTTGTATGATTTATATAGGTGGTATGTATAATTTTCTTACTTTGTATGATTGTTTCTTATACATAGTGCCATGGTCTTGATTTCCGTCCCCGTCGGCCCTCGCCCGCTTTATGATTCAGATGTGGTAAATTCTTTTTCATAACTATTTGTTGCATTTCGCATTTATGACAATTATGGCCATCAAGTTGACATAGAGATATTTTAATCTAGGAGGTATGTGAACCAGAATTTGAAACCGACCCTCTTGTTGAGAAGTTAAATTTAGTTGAAAAAGAAAATGAGTATTTGAAAGAAAAAATTAAAAGAATTGAAGAAGAGAAGATTACATTGGAGTTATATGTTGCCGATGTCATCGATGATCACAAGATGAAGATGAATGCAATGCACTTGAAGATGGATGCAATGGGCCTGAAGCTTAAGAAGATTAGAAAATATGCATTGATAATGAGGCTTGGTATCATTATGCCGGTTGATCAATTGTTACCTTAGTTGCGATCTTCATCATATTTGTTGTGATGAGGGTAAGTTTTCTCTAATGTTTTGCTTTACAAATGGATACTTAGCTTATTTTCCTCCTAAATGGCATAATTATCTAAGTTACATAAAACAAATGAGCTATACTTGCTTATTCAGTTCATTTATGACATACTTAGCATACTTAGGTCAAAAAATGGCATGATAATCTTTGTTACCTCCAAAATGATATAGACTTAGCTTATTTTCCTCGAAAATGACATAATAACCTTACTAAGCTCCAAAATGACCTATTTACCTAGCTTAGCTCTAAAATGACCTACACTTAGCATTTTTACCTAGCTTAGCAATAAAATGACATTTTTTACTTACCTTAGTTAGAAGAAGAAGATAAAGAAGAGGAGAGGAGAAAAAGAAAGAGAAGAAAAAAATCTTGTTCTTCTTCTTCTTATTATTCTTCTTCTTCTTTTTCTTCTTCTTCTTCTAGCTAGTCTTCTTCTTCTTACTTACTTACTTTCTTCTTCTAACTTTCTTCTTTCCCTATTTGCAGATTTGCTTTAGATGAGGAAGCTTGCATCGATGGAGTCTACTCTTCTCTTTATGCTTCCTTTTTGTTTTGATTTTGTAGGATGAACAATGTGAAACTTGCTACCTATATATGCATGTATGGATGAAACCATTGTATGCTTGTTGTTGGATATGTTGGCTAGCTATATATGTTGCATATGGACTTTTGATTTGCTATGTATATGTGTTGGATGATCATATCCATATGGCAGGGATATGATTTGGTATGTATATGTGTTGGTATGCTTATCGAAAGTATTTTCATGTGTGTGTGTGTCTATATATATGTGTGTGTGTGTGTGTGTGTGTGTGTGTGAAATTCTGTGAAATTGAATGAATTTAAGAAAAAACATGGGCTATACAAGATCTTTGTCGTCCGCTAGCGGACGGCAAAGAGGACACGTGGCAGTCACCTGTGCAAACTGGCAACACTGGCTGCCTATTTGCTCATTTTGCCGTCTGCAAGCGGACGGCAAAGTGACCAAATAGGCCTGGCAAACAGGGCCATCTATGTCGTCTACTGGCCGATGGCATAGCTAGCCACGTGGCAGCATCCCAGTGCTGCCCTAGCTAAGCTCTTTGCCGTCCGTCAGCGGATGGCAAAGAGCTTTGCCTCTTTGCCATCGGCTGGCGGACGGCAAAGAACACCGTTAACCCCTAACGGCTCTCACCTCACACTGTTGTCGTTCGTCGTTGTTGCCGTCTGCTGGCCTTAGATGGCTGACGGCACAATCCTTTACCGTCCGTTTCTACGAAGCGGGCGGCAAAGAAGGCCTTTGCTGGCACGTGTTCAGCCGAACGGTTTGCCATCCACTGGCTGAGGACAAAGGCTTTTGCCGTCCATGATCCATGCCTTTGCCGTCCGCCATGGCAGACGACAAAGAAGCTGATTCCAGTAGTGGATTGCTCAGTCAGCTATCAAGTTCTTGAAAGATTTGGTCTGCCGCTTCGGGGTTCCTGCCCGGATCATCACTGATAACAGCACCCAATTCACGAGCCGCGCCTTCATGCAATATGTCGATGCCCTCGGAAGCAAGATCTCATTTGCCTCTGTTGCACATCCCAGAAGCAATGGACAAGCTGAGAGGGCGAACGCTGAAGTGCTGTGGGGCCTTAAGACAATAATGTTTGATAAGCTACTGAAGTGTGGAAGGCGGTGGATCGATGAGCTGCCGGTAGTTCTTTGGTCACTCAGAACGACACCGAATCGAGCTACCGGGAAGATTACCTTCTTCCTAGAGTATGGGGGCAGAAGCAGTTATCCCCACAGAACTCATTTACGGGTCACCTCGAGTACTTGCCTACAATGAAGTAGCACAGGAACAACACCGGCGTGATGAGATATGCTTCTCGAGGAGAGCCGTCTCCGGGCTGCTACGCGTGCTGCATGCTACCAGCAAGCCCTGCATCACTATCACAGCCGTAGTTCATGCTCGGTGTTTTGAGGAAGGCGACCTTGTCCTTAGGCGCGTTCAGTCTGCCAAGGGTGCAAACAAGTTGTCGCCGAAGTGGGAAGGCCCTTACCGGGCAGTACGAGTCACTGGACCTGGCACAGTCCGTCTGGAGATCGGAGATGGCATTCAATTACAAAACTCATGGAATATTAAGCATCTCCGCAAGTTCTACCCATAAGGCACAGCTGTCGGGTCCTGCCCGGTAGCCACCCTTTTGTACAGGCCTTGCCTCAGTTGCTTGTAACCCCTTGTACAAAGCCAGGCGCAGACCCTGAGCAACAGAGAAATAAATGAAGCGCTGGGGCCCCCCGACAAGTTGCATGCATGCATACACATATCATGAGCATCACATGTTCATGTAGATAAGATCTCATCTGGCATCATCTTCATATGCATAAACTGCACGCTCCTGTCGTGGACTAAGTCCTCAAGAAGGAGATAAGAAGGCAAGCCAAAGAGATAAGTTCTTCCTCTTATCCATACATGTTCTGTAAGTGAGAACTTGTGCATAAGAAAACTCTACCACTCCTTTGAAACTTGGGTGCTCCCACCCTTTGACTCAAACGCTGCTTCGGTCAGGGAGGTCGCAGTGGCCTTTGATGGATAAGGCCCGGCAGGGGGCTTGTCCCTCTTTAAAGTTTGTGCCTGGTAGGCCTACTACCCGGCAACAAAACAGAGGGTACCGGCAGGATAGCCTGCCGGGGGAACTCATTTATTTAAGAATATAGAGGCATCCCACCACTGCATGGACATACACATGCACGAGTCCCTGGCAAGGTTCATCTTTTTCATTAACATGCAGATCAAACAAGTACAGACCTTACAGAACACAAACATGGATTCAAGAGATTACATTATTTGAACTAAAATTTGGCAAATGCCTACAAATTTAAGATTGAAAAAAGATAAGTGCCCTGTGATGCCCTTTCTTATCCCCCTCCTCCTAGGTACTACGGCAGGAAGTGAAGAGGGCAAAAGGAGCGCCTGGGCAGAAGCCCAACCTTACCCCCTTCGTGCTCCGGGCACTACAAAAAATACACTTCCGTGATGATACGTGTTTGTCACAGTAGGTCATGTTTTCTGTCATGCATGTACATCCATGATGATTTTATGACAGAATCAAGATAGTCATACATGTGCTGTCGTAGAAGTGTTCCATGACATTACCAAAATTATCATCACGAAAGTGTCCACTTCCATGGCGATAAATCGCGCGTCATAGAAGTGCTTTCGTCAAGGGTGACCGACACGTGGCATCCACCATAACAGGTCGTCGTTAAGCTATCGGGTCCGGTTTTGGATCCGATAACCCGTTAACAGCCCGGACCAATGGGGATTTTCCATGTGTAAAATTCTCATTGGCTAAAGGAAACACGTGTTGGCTCACCGTTGGGACAGATGTCATCCAATCATTGGACAGGAGGCGCCTATGATACATCAACACATGGCACGGCCCAACAGAGGCCCATTCTGGTGAAAAGGCCGGCCCGTTTGACTTGGTCAAAAGGTAACGAGCCGGCCCACGGAAAGCCTGTTAACGTCCTGTTTGTATATAGCCCATTTACGGCAGGCTAACTCCTGACCCGTTACAGCCTATCAGAATTAAGCCCAGTACCTTCATCTGGGCCGTCCAATATTATTCCAGCCCATTGTAACTTTTGGCCCATGTATGGCCCATGATGTCTTTCGGCCCATATGAGGCCCTCTATAACTCTCGGCCCATTAAAGGCCCGAGATGAAACTGGCCCATAATGAACAGTGTATCGCTTTATACCCATTAATGGCTCATTATTCCATCGACCATTTCCAGCCCGTGTTAACTTTCGGCCTTCTAAGGGCCCATTTATCCTTAGGCTCATTTCTAGAATTCGGTTAGTTACAGTCCATTACTGGCCTGTTCTGTTTGTGGGCCAAATTCAGCCCGTGGTTACATTCGGCCCCTTTGTGGCCCGTTAACCTGTTGGGCTGTTTTCATAGCGTTATCAAATGCGGCCTATTAACGACCCGTTATGGTCCACGAATAGTACAACCCATGTTTTGCAAAATGATTATACGCCCCGTAGAAGGCCCATGGATCCTACTTCCTGTAGAAGACCAATGAATCCTACGACCCGTAGAAGGCCCATGGATCATATGGCCCGTAGAAGGCCCATGGATCCTACGGCCCGTAGAAGGCCCATGGATCCTACGGCCTGCAGGAGGCCCATGGTTACAACAGTCCATGTGTTGCCATGATTATTGTGGCCTAGTTACCAAAAATAGGTTATTGTGGCCACTAGAAAAACACAGAAAAAGAACTGCAGTGACTACAAGCAAACAACTAAACAAGACAATAAGGAAATAAATAAGCAAGCAACTAACACTAGCCTATTACAGCTATTACACATATTACATCCACTGGGCATCAAAGTTCGCTACCTATGCAAATATAGGGAAGAAAGCAGCATATTACATACACTAGCCGTCAAAATTGGCCACTAGTGCAAATAAATGAGGCAGCAAAACAAGTCCATAATTGAAACAACTTCAGAAGAGCTCAAGAAACATTATCCTAGGTATCAACCATGCTGGCAATAAGCTTAGCAAGCTTATTAACTTTGTCCTGTTTGGTGCTAAAATCCTCCAACGCTTGTTGTTGCACCAGAAAGTATGCATCTGAATGCTCCAGGGACTTCCGATGCATCTGAATGCTCCAGGGACTTCCACAGTCCTTCTGCTTGTTGTCGCAACACAGCTGATCGATGTCTTTCAGCTTGTAGTTGAGACTCAAGAAACCGAACTGATTCAGACAGTGAGTTTGAATAGCTTGTGCAAGCGGTAGTGGCCAGTAACTCGAACAGTAAACCAAGGCAGGACTTTGGGATTGCCTCACTGTCTTCAAATAGTTTTCCTTAGCTGTTTTATCAGCTTTGTTGGAGACCAACAAGGACGTCTCACGATCCTGAACCTTATCTGCATTACTTCCTTTATCATTGCTTAATAAGGCACTCTTCCCCAATATTATATCAGCATTCTAAAAGAAGAACGAAGCAGACACATAACAGGTTTAGCATGTACTAGTATATGAAACTCATTTCGGTGAACCAGTTCATTAGTAAGGTGGACAAGATTAAACTACCAAGTCTTCTATTGCCAAGTAGTAC
This sequence comes from Triticum aestivum, assembly GCF_018294505.1. Lineage (NCBI taxonomy): Eukaryota > Viridiplantae > Streptophyta > Magnoliopsida > Poales > Poaceae > Triticum > Triticum aestivum. Next base: position 473,962,877 of record NC_057807.1, on the reverse strand, counting down.
TCCCTCCGTTCCAAATTACTCGTCGTGGTTTTAGTTCAAAGTTGAACTAAAACCACGACGAGTAATTTGGAACGGAGGGAGTACATTATAAAAGCATCAAACAAACATATATCTATGTCCTATGGTCACTGCATTGTCTTGCCAAATCAAAATAGAGACACGATTCAAATCATATCAGTTCAAGAAAAAGCAGCACTGAAAGAATACAAAGCGTGGAAAACTACACGGCACACCAAGATTTCAGATGGGTACCACGGGTCTACATGTACAACAACACTATTGGCCATGTTATGATGCTAGCAATGTGCATGATATGAGAAGCCAATTGTATACACAATTGAAATTGAAATCAATAGATCTATTTATAAGAGGAAACCTGTTAAAGAAACATGCGTAAACATACATGTTGCGCCATTGGAGTTTCCATTGGATCGTTCAATTTAAAAATAAGTTTGTACGAGTAAATACAATGATACAAGAGCAAAGTAGTATGCACGATAGCAATGGGATCTTAAATGAGAACAGTTGTTCTTCAAGTTTAAGCACTTGTTCTACATGAACAGAGTACAGTAAGACGCGAGCATATAGTACTTCAAATAAAATGAGCTCATAGACCTTACCACATTCTTGGTTCGGGACTAGTAAAGAACAAGGCGTTCCCAGTCATCGTCCAGTAAATGTGTCTCAGGAGAACGTAAGGGAATTTGATGAGTTTCTTTACTAGTGAAGTACGTTTTCTTGAGGTAATTCTGATACTGCCACCAAGCATTCTTGAAGATAGCAGAGGTATTAGCAGAGGTTACCTCATCCAGAGTTTCCAAATCGGTCCTTCCCTATATAGAAAATTGGGAAAATTTGTTGTATTATAACCATCATGGAGGTAGAATGTATGGGACAAAGCAAAGTAATTGCCATGAATAACATTACTTACACATAACTCCTGGACAAACACCTGCAACTGGCATTTTCCTTCATCTTCAGTATAATATTTCCATGATGGGAAGATACGCACATAGGATTTAACAACATCAATTACGATAGATGCTAAACTATGAATGGCTGGTTATGCTTCCTCCACAGGAATAGGTGTACTAACTGGTGGAGTTGGGGTTCGCCATGGTAGTACTGGCGCTTTGGGCACTAGAGCTGCCTTACTAACTGCTCTTGTTCAGGAGCTCTGTGGTGGAGATGGTGTTGTGTCAACAGGAACTAGGTTACTATCTGCTGGGGTTGGGGTTAGATTGGGTGAAGCTTGTTCTCTGTCCATCGCAGTAGGGGTAAAATCTGTGAGAGTCTGGGTTATGTGTGGTAGGGCTGATTCTCATGCATGTACAACCGGGGTGCTATCTCCACCAAAAGGTAGCACTATTTTATTTGAAGACCGTGTTTTTACTCCGCTATATACTGTCATCACCCGCTCCAATTCAAATGGCTGATAAATAGGAAAATAGTTGAATGTACAGACATTGTATGAGAGACAGATGCAATAGATAGTGTGGAAAAAAGAGGGCATTAAATAGTTGACATGTATATTGTGTAACTAAAACGGATAGCATGACATAATTTCACATATATGATGTCTATCTAAACTGGATGGCATAGCATAACATAATTCAAAGATATGATGACTAACAAACAGGATCGCATGACATAATTCACATACATGTTATCTAAGTAACCAGGATCGCCTAATTTAATTCACATATGTGATTTATATGCTAAGGAGAGGGCATTCACATATATGATGTCCGAACTAAGAACATGGTGTTGAATATTGTGTATATGATGTCTAAACTATGCAATGCAAGACACCATATGCATGCTATGAGCAGTAGAACTATGCCAAGTTAGAGCATACACCTCGGTGGGGGAATAGGACTGGTCATCTGTCTCTGAATCCATCTCTGAGGAGCTATCGGGACCCAGCAAGAGATCTGCTTCGACAGGTAGCACTGCCTTCTTTGAAGGCCTTGTTTTCACTCCAGAATTTTCCATCACCCACTCAAATGGCTGATTCACGGGAAGAGTAGTTTAATGTACAAACATTATCGACAAATGGAAATTTAATGAAGAAAAGGATGGGCTAGATATCATTCAAATATATGATGCCTGGTTAAACAGGATGGCATTGCACATTTCACATATATTATGGCTGGCTAAAAGACATGAGACTACATAATTCCCATATATGATATTGAAACTAAACAGGTGGCATTACAGAACATGTCTAAACTAAACAGATGGCATATACGATGTCGAAAGTAGGCACTACAAGGAAACATATGCATGATATGACTAACATCATCATGTCAAGTTAGAGCAAACACCTTGGGGGGTAAATAGGAGTGGCCAGCTGCGTCTGAATCCGCCTCAGAATCGATATCTTCCTCTGGATTACAATCTGGAGAGGGGGAGGGTTTGTCATTGAACCCACCATGGAGCGATGTCTGCATGACATTGTATTGTCGCGCAAAACTCTTCTCTTTTTCTCTACATGTTCAGCATGATTATGTACAATATCTGACATGCATACAAAAAATATAGCGAGATTATGTAAGGAGAGCATGCAGAAATCTAGAGTAATGGTAACAACCAGTGGATGGATCCAAAAATAATGATAGCAGGCGATGATTGCTTTAATTTAATAAAACAATAGATGATGATTGCTTTACTATTTGTTTCGCACCCAAGATGAACAACATAGGCATACCCTAGGTGAACCAGATATTAGACAGAGATACTACTCGTTGTTGCCTCGATATGTGCCCCACAACTAATTTAGAACTCAAGTTTGAACATCAATTTGGACCTGACTTGGAATCTAAGAGGTGAACAGGATAATAAAGTAGAAGGTAATATTAAGCAATGCATAACATAAGTAGAAACAAAAGATTGCGACCTCTCTTATGGACCCATGTACTCCTCAGGTTCATCTGCTGAGTCGATGATGGTGATGCCGTTGCGGTGGTTGCCAGTGGCAGGGAAGGAGATCTGAGGCGGCGAAAGACGGTCATGAGTCATGATGTCTAGTTTGGTGGATGCTTCTGTCGATGGAGCAACTCAGGTGAGGTGGACGACGTCGCGGCAGGAGAAGGACAAACCACACAAAGTTTTCTTTGACACCTACCTGTAACTGGAGTAATTCTGTAAGGGCTCATTTGGCTTGCATGATTCTAGAAATGCGGGGATAGGAAAAACAACGGAATAGGATAGGAATGCACATGGTAAACAGAGCATTTGTAAACACATGATTTCTATCAACTTGGGTGTTTGGTTCACAGGAATTGGAAGAGCAGAGGAATGCAAAGAAACATGGACAAAATAAAGTGAAACCATATGAAAGTGTGTACAGTTAGAATGTTATTCTGCCACTAATGCACTTGGTCTTGTTTTCATGCATAGGATTTTGAAAAGTAGTTTTTTGGGAGAGGTGGATGTAGTGTTAGGGTAACAGAGGCAACCAAACACACGAAGTGAGTCATATGGCGGTGACGAACCAAGAAGAGTTTCATACGGTGTAAGAAATTTGGTAGACGACGTCGGTCTAATGTTTATAAGAAAGGTGGCAGTGTGTAGAGCTTCGGCCCAGAAGGATGGGGGGAGAGAAGCTTGAACTAGAAGGGTATGTATGACATTATTGGTGGTGCGAATAGCTCGTTCAGCCTTGCCGTTTTGCTGAGAGGTGTATGGACAGGAGAAGCGAAGAAGAATACCGTGAGAGGCATAGAAAGTATCTATTTTTGGATTGTCAAACTCTCGTCCATTGTCGCATTGGAAAGCTAAAATAGATAGATTAAATTGAGTGCGAGCGTAAGCATGGACGGTGAGAAGTGTTGCATAGACATCAGATTTCTTGCGCAGTGGGAAAGTCCAAAAATAATGAGTGAAATCATTGATAATTATAAGATAATAGGCAGAGCCAAACGTACTTGGAACCGAAGAAGCCCAAAGGTCAAAGTGTAATAATCCACAAGGTTTGCTAGTATAAGAGACATATGGATAAAAGGGTAATCTAACATGTTGCCCAAGCTAACAAGCATAACAAATGGACGGCATGACTTTATTGTAGGAGATATGGTGAGAACTTTGAAGACGCTTCATGGTGTGATAACCGGGGTGTCCAAGTCGGCGATGCCAAAGGTCGATGGTGGTGGTGATGACATGTGCTTCAGCGGGTGTGGGACTTGGACATCGCCGATAAGGAGGGTTGGGAGGAGGAGAGAATACCATGATCTGATGCCATATGGGATGATGCTCCAGAGTCCATGTACCACTCTTGATTGCCAGGAAGCTGCATGTTCTGAAGTGCGTTTGATGTCGCTTGAAGCTACGTCGGTATTTCCCCAAAGAGGAAGGGATGATGCAGCACAGCGGTGGTAGGTATTTCCCTCAGATATGAAACCAAGGTTATTGAACCAGTAGGAGAACCAAGCAACACAACGTAAACAACCCCTGCACACAAATAACAACACCTCGCAACCCGACATGTTAAAGGGGTTGTCAATCCCTTTCGAGGTACGGCGCCTCAAGATAGGCAAAAGACGTGAGGTAAATTTGTATATGGGATAAATAGATCGCGGAACAAATAAATTGCAGCAATCTATTTTTGTATTTTTTAGTTTAATACATCTGGAAATAAACACGAGGAAAAAGTAGATCGCAAGGCAAATATATGACAAAGAAGACCCGGGGGCCGTAGGTTTCACTCGTGGCTTCTCTCGAGAAAAAATAGCAAACGGTGGGTGAAAAAATTACTGTCGGGCAATTGATAGAACTTCAAATAATCATGATGATATCCAGGCAATGATCATTACATAGGCATCACGTCCAAGATTAGTAGACCGACTCCTGCCTGCATCTACTACTATTACTCCACACATCGACTGCTATCCAGCGTGCATCTAGTGTATTAAGTTCATGGAAAAACGGAGTAATGCAATAAGAACGATGACATGATGTAGACAAGATCCATTTATATATTGCAACAGATATGGATCCCGTCTTTTTATCCTTAGTAGCAATGATACATATGTGTCGGCTCCCTTTTTGTCACTGCGATCAAGCACCATAAGATCGAACCCACTACCGGGCACCTCTTCCCATTGCAAGATAAATAGATCAAGTTTGCCAAACAAAACCCAAATATCGGAGAAGAAATACGGCTATAAGAGATCACACCTATGAGAGATCAAAGAACTCAAATAACTTTCATGGATATAAAAAGATATAACTGATCATAAACTCGAAGTTCATCAGATCCCAACAAACACACCGCCAAAAGACTTACATCATATGGATCTCCAAGAGATCATTGTATTGATAATCAAGAAAGAGAGAGAGCAAGCCATCTAGCTACTAACTACAGAACCGAAGGTCTACAAAGAACTACTCACGCATCATCGGAGAGGCACCAATGGAAGTGGTGAAACCCTCCATGATTGTGTCTAGATTCGATCTCGTGGTTCTGGACTCTGCGGCGGCTGGATGAAAATTGCGTCGACTCCTCTAGGGTTTCTGGAATATTGGGGTATTTATAGAGCAAAGAGTCAGTCCAGGGGGCACCCGAGGTGGGCACAACCCACCAGGGCGCGCTTGGGCCTCCTAGCGTGCCCTGGTGGGTTGTCCCCTCCTCGGGACTCCCCCCAGGTGCAACCAGGGCCCGTTGTGTTCCTTCTGGCCCATAAAAAATCATCATAAATTGGCGTGGCATTTGGACCCCATCTGATATTGATTTCCTGCGATGTAAAAAACATTCACTGGCACTTGGCACTATGTCAATAGGTTAGTACCAAAAAATGATATAAAATGACTATATAATGATTATAAAACATCCAAGATTGATAATAAAACGACATGGAATAATAAAAAATTATAGATACGTTGGAGACGTATCAGCATCCCCAAGCTTAACTCCTGCTCGTCCTCGAGTAGGTAAGTGATAAAACAGATTTTTTGATGTGGAGTGTTGTTTATCATGTCATATCGTATTCTTTTCTTCATAGCATGGACATTTGGACTTTTATGTGATTCAAAGCAATAGTCTAGTTTTGACACAATAATTTAGATACTCAAGCATATCAACAAGCAACCATGTCTTTCAAATATCAATGCTAAAACAAGTTATCCCTAGCCCATCATGCTCAAATATTGACCCATTCATGAAACACACTCGAATATTAGCTAGACCCAATACTTAAGTACGATCATATTGTCCCCTAGTTGGTGCTTTTATGAGAGAGGATGGAGACTCAATTTAAAAAATAAAAAATGCATAAAGTAAAAGAAAGACCCTTCACAGAGGGAAGTAGGGATTTGTAGAGGTGCTAGAGCTCAAAGTGAAAAAAATTAGAGATAAAAACATTTTGGGAGGTGTATCCATCCCACCAACGAAAACGACTTGGAGCATCCCAACACTTTCCATGCTAGATATATCATAGGCGGTTCCCAAACAGAAAATAGAGTTTATTCCTTTTTCCACCATAACTTTCACTTTCAATGGCTAGCCGTATTCATGGGCTCCCTCCATACCAACACTTTCCAAGGAATTTATTATTTGACAACATAAAGTAAATTCATTTTTGCATTTCGGGACTGGGCATACCTAATACCTTTGCCTTACTCTCGTGCAATGACAAGTGAATAAACACGCATCGTGAGAATAACACATCTAGAATGGAAAATATTAGCTACCCGTTACCGTTCCGCGATCTAAACAAACACACAAAAGAGAAGTTCATATTGAAAATTAGAGATGGCACATGCAAATTTGCTTAGAACGGCAAAAGAATACTGCATATAGGTAGATATAGTGGACTCATGTGGCAAAACTGGTTTAAAGGATTTTGGATGCACAAGTAGAGGTCATACTTGGTGCAAAATGAAGGCTAGCAAAAAGATTGAGAAGCGACCAACCAAGAAACGAATAATCTCATAAGCAAGCATTAAGCATAATTAACACCGAATAATGCACCACAAGTAGGATATAATTTTCATTGCATGATTATTGACTTTCGTGCATGCATAGGGAATCACAAACCTTAACACCAATATTCTTACTAGAGCACAATTACTCATCAACATGACTCACGTATCACATCATCATATCTCAAAACTATTCCTAAGAATCAAGTTTACTTTGTCCAATGATCTTCATGACATATATTTTCTTTCTTTCTTTATCCTTCTTGGATATCTATCACTTTGGGATTAATTTTCATGTGTTGCTTTTCATAATCTCGAACAAATATAAGTGAAGATCATGAGCATAACATATTTTCTTTCTCTCAAAATAATTTAAGTGAAGCAAGAGAGGATTTCTTCAAAATTTTACTAACTCTCAAATAAATCTAAGTGAATCAAGAGAGCATTTCTTCAAAAATACTAAGCACACCATGCTCAAAAAGATATAAGTGAAGCACTAGAGAAAGTCCATTGCTCATAAAAATTTAAGTGAAGCATAGAGAGCAATTTTAACAAGTCATGGCATAATTTTGGCTTTCTCAAATAGGTGTTTCCAGCAAGGATTGATGACTTAAAACACAAAATAAAACAAGCAAAGACACATATAATACAAGACGCTCCAAGCAAAACACATATCATGTGACGAATAAAAATATAGTCTCGAGTAAATACCGATGGTCATTAGAAGAAAGAGGGGATGCCACTCGGGGGCATCCCCAAGCTTAGTTGGTTGCTCATTCTTGGATAATAGCTTTGGATGTCGGGGCATCCCCAAGCTTAGGCTCTTCTATCCTTCTTTAATCCATCATAATATAACCCAAAACTTGAAAACTTCAATCACACAAAACTCAAAACCCTTGTGAGATCCGTTAGTAAAATAAAGCAAACCACTACTATAAGTGATGTGTCAAACCAATTATTATTTTGTTTTTGTATTATATCTACTGTATTCCAACTTTTCTATGGCAAAAACTCATCAAAGAAAACCATAGAGCCATCAAAATAAGCACACAACACAAAGAAAACAGAATCTGTCAAAACAGAACAGTCTGTAGTAATCTGGAACTTTCAAATACTTCTGTAACTCCAAAAATTCTACCAAATTAGGACAACCAGCATAATTTGTATATTAATTTTCTGCAAAAAGGATCAGAAAAAGCTCTTTTCTGTGACTTATGATAATTATTTTCGTCAGTGCAAAGTTTCTGTCTTTTTCAGCAAGATCAAACAACTATCACCCCAGAAGATCCTAAAGGCTTTACTTGGCACAAACACTAATTAAAACACAAAAACACAATCATAACAGTAGCATAATTGTGTTAACACTCAAGAACATAAAGCAAAAGGCAAAAATAAATTTTATTCATTGGGTTGCCTCGCAACAAGCGCTATAGTTTTACGCCCTTAGCTAGGCATAAAGCAAGGATCTAAGTTTTGTCATCCTTGTCCAACTCTTCAATCAAACACTTAGAATCCTTCAAAGATTTAGCATAAAGACCTTCAATAGCAATACTCCTCGAAGTACATTTAAATATTTCATTCTTACAAAAAGGATCTCTTATCACTTCAACAAAATCCGGATGGATGCTAATCATCTTAAGGTATCCTTTATCATTATTACTAGAAGATGCACCCTTGTTCCTAGATTTCTTACTCTTTAAGGGAGTTTCCTCAATAATTTTAGTGGTAGTAAAAGCCGTTCTTAGATTACTAAAGATTTCTTCCAATTTATTGATCCAAGACAGACTTTCTTCTATTCTTTCATGGATTAAGGTACCCCTCTCTTTTAATAACTTAAAAATATCGCCCACTTTTGACCCAAGATTAGTAGCAAAATTATGCATCTTGTTTTATATAATTTCCATATGATCTTCGGTGAGCATTTTCTTTTCAATAGCATCTAGTCTTTACATAACATGCTCAAGAGTCAAAATTGTTTCATTAACCATAAGAGATGGTGAGACTACTAAATTTCCCATAGCATTAAGAGCATCAAAAGGAGGACTCATTAAGAAATTTCCACCAGTAATCGTATCAAGGACGAATCTATACCAAGTGGTGATGCCAACATAAAAACAACGCAGAAGCACAATGGTAGATTGCTTACGGATAGATCTATTATGAGCATTGCAAATTCTATACCAAGCATCTTTTAAATTTTCTCCTCCTCCTTGCTTAAAGTTGAGGACCTCGTCCTCGGGAGTGCAAGCACTAGAGGAAGAACTATCCATACCGACAAACAAGGATGCATGCAAAAATAGATCTGGCAAGAAAACGACAAACAGAAAAAGAGAGGCGAATGAAACGATAAATTTTTGTGAAGTGGGAGAGAGGAAAATGAGAGGAAAATAATGTAAATTGCAAGGAGATGAGATTTGTGATTAGGAACCTAGTTATCTTGAAGATCCTCCCCAGCAATGGTGCCAGAAATTCCTTTTGATGTCGCTTGAAGCTACGTCAGTATTTCCCCAAAGAGGAAGGGATGATGCGGCACAGCGGTGGTATGTATTTCCCTCAGATATGAAACCAAGGTTATCGAACCAGTAGGAGAACCAAGCAACACAACGTAAACAACCCCTGCACACAAATAACAACACCTTGCAACCTGACGTGCTAAAGGGGTTGTCAATCGCTTTCAGGGTACGACGCCTCAAGATAGGCAAAAGACGTGAGGTTAATTTGTAGATGGGATAAATAGATCGCGGAACAAATAAATTGCAGCAAGATATTTTTGTATTTTTTAGTTTAATAGATCTGAAAATAAACGCGAGGAAAAAGTAGATCGCAAGGAAAATATATGAGAAAGAAGACCCGGGGGCCGTAGGTTTCACTATTGGCTTCTCTCGAGAAAAAATAGCAAACGGTGGGTGAACAAATTACTGTTGGGCAATTGATAGAACTTCAAATAATCATGACGATATCCAGGCAATGATCATTACATAGGCATCACATCCAAGATTAGTAGACCGACTCCTGCCTGCATCTACTACTATTACTCCACACATCGACCGCTATCCAGCATGCATCTAGTGTATTAAGTTCATGGAAAAACGGAGTAATGCAATAAGAACGATTACATGATGTAGACAAGATCCCTTTATCTATTGCGAAAGATATGGATCTCGTCTTTTTATCCTTAGTAGCAACGATACATACGTGTCGATTCCCTTTCTGTCACTGGGATCAAGCACCGTAAGATCGAACCCACTACCGGGCACCTCTTCCCATTGCAAGATAAATAGATCAAGTTGGCCAAACAAAACCCAAATATCGGAGAAGAAATACAAGGCTATAAGAGATCATGCATATGAGAGATCAAAGAACTCAAATAACTTTCATGGATATAAAAATATATAACTGATCACAAACTTGAAGTTCATTAGATCCCAACAGACACACCGCCAAAAGACTTACATCATATGGATCTCCAAGAGATCATTGTATTGATAATCAAGAGAGAGAGAGAGAGAGAGAGAGAGAGAGGAAGCCATCTAGCTACTAACTATGGACCCGAAGGTCTACAAAGAACTACTCACGCATCATCAGAGAGGCACCAATGGAAGTGGTGAACCCCTCCGTGATGGTGTATAGATTGGATCTCGTGGTTCTGGACTCTGCAGCGGCTGGATGAAAATTTGCCGACTCCTCTAGGGTTTCTGGAATATTGGGGTATTTATAGAGCAAAGAGTCAGTCCAGGGGGCACCCGAGGTGGGCACAACCCACCAGAGCGCGCCTGGGTCTCCTGGCGCGCCCTGGTGGGTTGTCCCCTCCTCCGGACTCCCCCCAAGTGCAACCAGGGCCCGCTGTGTTCCTTCTGGCCCATAAAAAATCATCGTAAATTGGCGTGGCATTTGAACCCCATCTGATATTGATTTCCTGCGATGTAAAAAACATGCAAAAAACAACAACTGTCACTTGGCATTATGTCAATAGGTTAGTTTCAAAAAATGATATAAAATGACTATATAATGATTATAAAACATTCAAAATTGATAATAAAACAACATGGAATAATAGAAAAATATAGGTACGTTGGAGACTTATCAGTGTTCAACAAGGCTGGATCAAGTTGTTGGTGACCTCCTGGATAGCTTGTAGATGGTGACGGCATCATGCCACCGTTGTATGTGTTTTGTCGACCATATGTAGTGTACGCCTGGAAAGGAGCAGCACTTGGGTGAGGACCAAGGACGCCGTCATTGGGAGCACGCCAGCGGGGCTGCCACGGTGCAGAGGGAGGATGCTGCTGCTGTTGTTGAGCCTGAGTTGGGAGGCCGGTCCATGGGTTGAACATCCAGGGATTGTCATGGCCTCGTCCGCGACCGCCTCCACGTCCGCGGCGTCCGCCGTTTCCACTGCCATGACCAGGGTTGGGGTAGGGCGTGGTGGAGTGTGAGGCAGCGTTGCGTGAGTCGCTACCATTGTAGCCAATGCCGCGGCCAGAAGAAGGAGCATGGTCCCCGCCAACATGAGGGAGGATGCTATTGCCGCTTGCCTAGAGTGCGGGCCGCCACGTTCTTGGCGTCCGTCTTTTTCTGCGTCTCCTCGAGGATGAGAGCGGAACGTGTCTGCAAGAAGGATGGGAACGACACCTGGAATGGTAGAAAAGACCAAAGATGGCTGAATTGTTCGTTGAGGCCGTGGAGCACCGTGAGGACGAGCGTCTCGTTGGAGATAGGTTGGCTGACATCAGTGAGAGCGTCGGCAAGAGACTTGAGTTTGGCGCAGTAGTCATGGACAGACATGTCCCCTTGTGGAGTGTTGCGGAACTCAACATCGAGGGCTAAGGTGCGGCTTTTCTTATTGTCGTGGAAGAGGTTGGCGATGGAGTCCCAGACTTGTCGCGCCGTGGAGCCTGGAGCCATGATGATGCCGAAGAGCTCGATGGAGATTGAGTCGTAGATCCAGGAGAGCACCGTGTAGTTGTTGCATCCCCAATCCGAGATAGACGACATGTTGGGGGGGGGGGGCGTCAGCGGCGCCAACGACGTGGATGGAGAGGCCGTAGCGCCTGAGGGCCATGAGAAAAAGCTGACGCCACTTGGCGTAGTTGGAGTCCTGAAGATCAAGAGTGATGGACACATATGTCTTGATTGAAGCAGCATAGGAGGACGGTGCAGGAACAGGTGCAGGGGTGGATGCTAGAACTGTCTTGGCGCGCTCTTTGGCAAGATGTTGGAGTTCTTCCTCGCGAGTTTTGATGATGGACTCGCGTTGCTTGAGCTCCTCTTCGAGCTTCTTGAGGTCGTCAGCGTTCATGGTGGCAGAGAAGGAGGCTGTGGGAAGCTGCGACGACGACGACGATAGCGGCGATAAGGTTTTGAGACCGAGTCTTGACATGAGAGGAACGATGTGGCCTGATACCATGTAAATTGGAATACACCGGGCGGCTCAATGCCAGTCACGGTACAACCTCCTCGTATATATATGCATCCAGAAATTACATAGTTTGTGTACAATACTAATAGACCAACAGAGATGGAAACTATCTATTTGGTAGCTGCTTGACTTTCACCCCACGTTGTTCATCACGATGCGGCTCCGTCGGATGGTCTGACTCTAACAGAACCATTCTATTAACATTTTAAGGCCTTGCGTTTTTTAAATTTATTTTAGACTTTCCGACCATATTTTTTTAGTGTGAGAAGACGTTTCCATCGAATATGAGGTATCTATGACGACTTTGTAAATCTCAAGATAATGTGACAACTCAATATCTTAAAAGGTGTCCATAGCGATAGAATATGCGTGGGTGCGCTCATAAGATGAATTGTACATGTATACGCGACCATATAAAATTGTACCGTGTTAGAAAAATATTACTCCATCTGTATCGAAATACTTGTAGTTGGAAGAGACTAGTACAAGTTCCCAGCTATAAATATTTCGGTATAGATGTAGTATATAGTTTCATGGCATCAACTGTCGGTCACGTTGGCGAACCAACCTGTGGTTGGATGGTTAGACGGACAGTGATATCTCCAACCCATCAGAGTTCAAGTCTTGTACTCGCCTTATTTTTGGATTTATTTCAGGATTTCCGGCAATGCACTTTCAGTGGGAGGAGACGTTCCCGTCGACAACGAGACGCCTACCGTGACTTCGTAAATCTAAGATGATATGCCGGCTCAGTCTTCGCATGTGCTCATAGGGATAGGGTGTACGTGTGTGCGTTCATAGGAGTGAGTGTATGCGCGTATGTATGAGCGCTTGCGTCTGTACTGATGTTAAAAAAAACTGTCGGTCACGTTGAAAAAATGGCATAAATGAAATGCGGGACACCAGAAACGAATAAAAGAATAGAAGAACATGACGACGATTGTGGTCTTCAAGTCAGGTGATTTTGGGTGGACTTCCGTCCCGGCGCGCACACATCATCCCCCCAGTTCTCTTTCTCTCTCTGTCTCCATCCGTGTGCCCGGAAATGGCGGGCGGGGGCGAGCTGGTGGTCAGCTTCGGGGAGATGCTGGTGGACTTCGTGCCGACGGTGGCGGGGGTGTCGCTGGCGGAGGCGCCGGCCTTCCTCAAGGCCCCCGGCGGCGCTCCGGCCAACGTCTCCATTGCGGTCGCGCGGCTCGGCGGCGAGGCCGCCTTCGTCGGCAAGCTCGGCGACGACGAGTTCGGCCGGATGCTGGCCGCCATCCTCCGCGACAACGGCGTCGACGACGGCGCCGTCGTCTTCGACGCGGGGGCGCGCACCGCGCTCGCCTTCGTCACGCTGCGCGCCGACGGGGAGCGCGAGTTCATGTTCTACCGCAACCCCAGCGCCGACATGCTCCTCACCGCCGACGAGCTCAACGTCGACGTCATCAAGAGGGTACGCGAATCACAACCCTGCCTATTACTGGCTTCTTTGCTTGTGATCTGGGGAACCAACTCGATCCCATCGAGCACAGTAGAATCTTCGGCCAGTATCTTGGATCCGGACGCGAGCGCTAGCTAGGTCTGATTTGGTGCGCATCAGGTGGAATTTTTTTCGTCCTGTTCCTCTTGTTTTTCTAGGTGTCCTTTTCGTTTCGTGCAATTCGGGGGCTGAATCTTCCTTGGCAAATTAGGCGGATCTTGGTCGGATTTTGTTGTGCCGTCCGATTGGTTGGTACTGTACTTGTTCTTTTACTGGATCTGTCTGATACTTTAACCCGTGCCATGTACAACAGTAGAATCCAATGTGAAGTATGTTTCGTTGTGATGCACAATAATTGAGATTTGAGAGTGTTAGCTGATTTGCTATGTCAGATAGATCTTTTCATGGTTACTACTAAAACTTTTGAGAAAATGTTTGCACATTTGGTACTACCTCTGTTCCTAAATATAAGAAGTGTTGGCAGTTCACCAAAACTTCTTATATTTGGTACTGTCTACTGTGAAACTGAGACGTAATTTCAGAATTGTGCATGTCAGGTAGTTCGTTCGATATGAACATCTCCACGACCATAGTCTAATGTCCTCAGCACACCTACGGATTACCAAGTTAACCGATTCATCAGCTCTGTTGAAGATGAGGGCATTGTGGCGTTTCCAAACGTTCCACATGGTAGGGGTGCAGATCGTAACTTGACATAGTCGCCAGAGAAGCAGGTGATCAACATTTTCATCCATGGAGCAGGAGGGTCATGTCGGCTTGTATGTATAGTTCTATGATCGAGAACTACCACATATCAGGTGCTGCTAGATGCTTCAATTGTTCATGGTTAGATTTATGCTCTGCGTGCAGACTTTATAAGAAAGTGTTCAACTCTAACGATATGATTCTTAAATCTGTCGATTTCTTGCAAAGTTTCTGTACTGCACTGTTCTATTTCTTTGGAGGAAAATGACTCATAACTTATAATGCACCCAGGCTGCAGTCTTCCACTATGGATCAATAAGCTTGATTGCTGAGCCTTGCCGGTCGGCACATCTGCGCGCCATGGAGATCGCCAAAGAGGCCGGCGCGCTTCTCTCATATGATCCGAACCCAAGGGAGGCATTGTGGTCATCCCGTGAGGAGGCTCGCACCAAGATCTTGAGTATCTGGGACCAGGCAGACATTGTCAAGGTCAGTGAGTCTGAGGTTGAGTTTTTGACTGGCATCGACTCAGTAGAGGACGATGTTGTCATGAAGCTGTGGCGCCCTACCTTTAAGCTCCTCCTGGTCACTCTTGGAGGTCAAGGCTGCAAGTACTATGCCAGGGTATGCTTTACAAGTTTTTCGAATCTATTGTTAGTGCTGGTTGTACTTTGTATGTCAAATCTAATCTTCACTGGGCTTTGCTTTGTATGCACTCGGGACAAGTATATAACTGTTGCACAATTACCATTGAGACTTAAAGACTCATGCTGTAACTGAGACTTTAGCTTTGTTGTATTTGACATTTTGACTATAGGATTTCCGTGGAGTTGTCCCATCGTACAAAATACAACAAGTTGATACCACAGGTGCTGGTGATGCATTTGTTGGTGCTCTGCTCCAGAAAATTGTCCAAGATCCATCATCACTGCAAGTAAGCTTGCCTACAAACACTTCTTTAGCATTACTGTGCTAGTTTCAATCTAGCTCTGTATAACTCATGCCGTTTTTCGTGCGTAGAAGTAGGTGGTTCACTAATTCCATATCTGCTGGTTGCCGCAGAATCAGGAAAAGCTCGTGGAGGCGATTAAATTTGCCAATGCATGTGGAGCAATCACCACCACAAAGAAAGGGGCAATCCCTTCATTGCCCACAGAAATTGAGGTCTTGCAGCTGATGGAGAGTGCTTAGATGGTCATGATTTTCACTAGCTTCGAATTCCGCAAGTTGTATTGTACGCTGATGGAGAATATTCAGTTGTAGTGGATGATATCTTGTACCAGCCATAAATGGAATCTTGATCCATAAATTCGGAATCTTGATCCATAAATTTGGCGGGACGGCTCTATATGATCTCTTGCTCCATTTCTGAGCTTCTTTCGGATGTGAAACGGAGACAAGTTATGTTATCTGTAATCCCACAGTGTTGTTGCTGAGGAATTACGCACTTGATCCATAGTTCCCGGACTTTTGGAAAATACGAATCAAATGCTGTAGCATACCTATTCAACTGTCAAACGACATCGATTTTCCAGGACTTGTCAACATCTAGGGCCTTTTGTTATAAAGTCTTTTTTTAGACAAACTCCGAAGCTTTTTATTGCGTGGTCACAATGTTTACAGGAACGAAAGATAGTCCATCCGGCTGGCCTAGCCACACATGTCAGCCAGCTGGTGGGGATAAAGCATGTTTTGCGAGCTTGTGAGCTTCGACATTCGAGCTCCTAAATTCATGACTAATATTACAAGACTGAAAAGCAGACCTATGGTCAGTAATTTCATGTATAATTGCTCCATATGCTGTCGCACTTCTGTCTTGGATGTCCTGCACCACCACTTGGCAATTTGAAGAGACTTGTATCATCCTCTCATAAAGGTCATCAGCAAGTGCTAATGCCTCTCTGATCGCCATACATTCAAGTGTCGCTGGATCATATACCCTTTGATAAACCACCGTTGAGGCTGCCCGCTTGATCTCGACAAATAGCTCCCACAGCTCCGTAGTTTCCTCCTCTTCCGACCGCAACATCAACATTTATCTTTACTGAACCTGATGGAGGCGCAATCCAGTGCATTGGCCGGACGACAGGTGAACTCGCCGATTGGGCTGTATGTGGTCTGATTGCATTGAGGTCTCCTATGTAGGACTGAACAAAAGCATGAACGGCGAAAGGGCTCTGATAAATCTGTTTGTGGATAGCCTTCCGTCATGCCCCCCACAGAGCCCATAGAGTGACCACAAATCTAGTAAATTCCTCTTGTGGTAGAGACTTGTGCATAGAGAATAGCCATGACTTTGCATTGTCATTAACATTTAAGTTCAGCTGATCTACAACTTGCTCAGATGACAGAGCCCATGTACTCCTAGACATAGAGCAGTTCAGAAGCGCATGTCTCCAGGTATCTTCAGCCTCACACAGACAGCATGAGCTGGTCGTGAACATATTACTATGATTAAGGAGGGCCTTCGTCGGTATAGAGTGTTGCGCTAATCTCCACACAAAGTTCTTCAGTTTAGAAGGAACATTGATGCCCCAAAGCTTTATCCACCCTTGGCTATCCTCTTCCTCATGTGATGATCCCCCCTGGCCGAGCAGCCATGCTTCTCGACTGAACTTTGTGCGCTGTATCATTCTAAACGCATGCCTGACTGTGAAATTTCCCTTTCTCTCCTCACTCCATGCCCAGAAATCTTCATTCTGTCTCGTACATAACAGGATTTTAAGTATGGCCTCAGCATCCAGCGGAATGAAGGTCGCCCGGACTAATTGCTCATTCCAAGAAGATGTTGTTGATATGATCAGTTCTGAAACTCTGGTCGGGGGGTGGGTGTTAGAGACGTAACCGGCCTCTTCACGTTCAACCCGGGTATCCAATTAGTGTCCCAAATATTTTTAGCTTCTCCGTTGCCGATTCTCCGGATAATACCTTGCATCATGATGTCACGTCCGTCCAGAATAGCCCTCCAAATCTAGGATGGATATGACCCAAGTGTTGCTTCAAGAAGCGTTGTTTCATGGGAATAAACCGCTTTTATAATTTGGGCACTCAAAGATGTGGAATTCAGTAGCAAGCGCCAAGCCTGTCTTGCTAATAAAGCAAGGTTGAATGTCTCCAGATCCCAGAATCCAAGGCCCCCCATGTGTTTGTGTTTTGGCATCACATCCCAGGCTACCCAACAAGGCTTCCGCTTTACCAGAACTGACGGATCATCGAGGTGACACTCTCGCAAAGACCTCGTGGTAAGCGGAAACAAGACATAGAATAACCTAGGATGGCTTGTGCTATAGACTTTATAAGTACTTCCTTTCCAGCAGAAGATAATAATTTTTCCATCCAGCCTTTCACCTTCTCCCACACTCGGCCTCTAAGTTATCTAAAGGTACGATTCTTTGAGTGTCCAACGTCGGTTGGCATGCCCAGATATCTGTCACTCAAAGATTCATTATGGACATGTAATTTTTTTTGACACTGTCTCTTACCATCTGTGGGCATCTCCTGCTGAAGAAGATAGATGACTTGTCATGGTTTATATGTTGTCCGAAGCCATACAATACATGTCCAGTAGGTTTGATACATCAACAACCCCATCATGACTTCACTTAAAAAATAGCAGGCTATCATCAGCAAAAAGGAGGTGGTTTATGACGGGAGCCATTGGAGCCACCTTGATTCTTTCCAACTGAGATGACAAAGACTGGATTTCAGGAGGCACGAAAGGCCCTCTGCTGCAATTAAGAAAAGGTATGGGGATATCGGATCTCCCTGCGGAATGCCTCTACTTGGAGCAAACTGGTCAAGTCTTTCACCATTGAAGAGAACTGAGAACGAGACTGACCTCACCATATTTATCACAATATTCACCCAAGAAGGAGCAAAGCCTAGTTTTAGCATCATGGCTTGTAAGTAATCCCACTCGAGTCTGTCATATGCCTTCATCATATTAAGTTTTAGTGCACAGAAACTATTCACCTTGGCTTTGCTGTGTTTCATGAAATGAAGCCGCTCGTATGCACTTATAAAAAGTTTCAGTACAAAAGGCCTCATATGAGTCAAAAGACGTCACAGAGTTTACATGGGCTGAAAGTGTCAACTGGCTGGAATCATATTGGACGACCCACATAAGCCTAATAGGCTGAATTCAGAAAGGCTATAACGGGTTGTGTGTACCCGAGCCGTAAATGTGCTATATGCAAACAAGCCGTTAACAGACTTTCAATGGGTTGGCCCGCTAACTTTTGACCAAGTCAAGTGAACCGACATTTTAACATAAATGGGCCAATGTTGGGTCGTGCAACGTGTCGACGTGTTATAGGCACATCTTCTTCACTAGATGGATGACATTTGTCGCAACGCGGAGTTGACGCGTGGCATTTTTGGTGAATGAGAAATTGACACGTGGGAAATTGTCATTGGTCCTGGCTGTTAATGGGTATCAGATCCAAAATCGACACCTGGTAGCTTAACGACGACCCACTACGGTGGATGTCACGTGTGGTTACCCTTAATGAAAACACTTCCATGACACACATTTATCGTCATGGAAGTGGACACTTCCGTGATGATAATTTGAGTATTGTCACGGAACACTTCTACGACAAAACATGTATAACTATCTTGATTCTGTCATAAAATCGTCACAGATGTACATGCATGACAGAAAAGGTGACCTACTGTGACAAACACGTATCATCACAGAAATGTTTTTTTGTAGCGACTCCAGATCAGCCCTTCTGATGTAGAACGGGAGGTGGAGGTGGCTCCGTATCGTAAAACACGATGAACCTTTCTCTCAGTTTTTTCCGCAGAATGGAACTTATAGGACCAGAGGTATGACTAGTGGAGGCTTCAGGGCCCCCCTCTAGTAGATCTTCTCACCAATGTTTTTTATTAGTTCTAGAGAAATTCTCTGTAAATTTTCTGTCAATTCTGAGAACTTTTATTTCTTCACAAGAATAACACCAAGGTTGTTCTGCTGAAAACAATGCCAGTCTGGTTTAGCTCCATTCAAATCATGTAAATCAGAGTCCAAAACAACAGCAAAAGTGTTTGGAAAAGTAGGTACGTTTGAGACGTATCAGCTCCTCCTCCTCCGCCCGCTATGCCTTGCCTCATCACACGCGCTATGTTTTGCAGGAATGAGCCGAGCCGAGCTCACACCTATGCGCTTTATTTTAGCCGGCCAGGAATGCATGGATTAATTAACGAGTCACTAACAGAAGTTCCACTGTTGAGACACTGGACCGTGGGATGTTCGCAGACTCAGTCGTGATGGAAGTATGCCCTAGAGGCAATAATAAAATGGTTATTATTATATTTCCTTAATCATGATAAAGGTTTATTATTCATGCTAGAATTGTATTGATCGGAAACTTAAATACATGTGTGGATACATAAACAAATACCGTGTCCCTAGTGAGGCTCTACTAGACTAGCTCGTTGATCAGAGATGGTTAAGGTTTCCTAAGCATGGACATGTGTTGTAACTTGATAACGGGATCACATCATTAGGAGAATGATGTGATGGACAAGACCCATCCGTTAGCTTAGCATATAATCGTTCAGTTTATTGCTACTGCTTTCTTAATGTCAAATACGTATTCCTTCGACCATGAGATCATGCAACTCCTGGATACCGGAGGAATACCTTGTGTGCTATCAAATGTCACAACATAACTGGGTGATCATAAAGATGTTTTACAGGTATCTACGAAGGTGTCTGTTGAGTTGGCATTGATCGAGATTGGGATTTGTCACTCCATGTATCGGAGAGGTATCTCTGGGCCATCTCGCTAATACAGCCTCACAAGAAGCTTGCAAGCAAAGTGACTAAGGAGTTAGTTACGAGATGATGTATTACGGAACGAGTAAAGAGACTTGCTGGTAACGAGATTGAACTAGGTATGGAGATACCAATGATCGAATCTCGGGCAAGTAACATATCGACATACAAAGGGAACTACTTCCGACGATCCCATCCCGACGGCCACGTGCACGGTTGGTCGGGAGAGTTGGTGCCTCCGGAACCCCGTTCTTTGAGATCCTTCCCGAGAGAAAGGTGATAAGGTTTTTGGAGAGTGTCTCGGTGTGAATGCTCCCGATTCGTCCCCGTCCCCGTCTTTCTCTGCTTCGACCACTTCCCCTCTATCCACTCGATGGATGACGATGAAGCCTCCAAGAAGATGGCCATGGATGACGCCGAGGCTACTGCTACCACCGCTGCATTGGCCTGGCCAACCAGAGGGTATGATTTGTTCATCCCCTACTTGCTCGTTCATGAGCTAGCCGTATATGTCATGTTTATAGATGTTTTGGTTCTATGTACTTTACATGCTTATGTTCTTAGTATCGGTATGAGTTGCTGATACGTCACCAACATATCTATAATTTATGAAGTATTCATGCCATGTTTACAACAATTTTATATGATTTTGGTATGATTTGATTAGAACTAACCCATTGATGCTGTTTTCAGCAGAACTACCGTGGTGTCAATTTTGTGCAGAAATAAAAGTTCTCGGAATGGGCTAAAAATTTATGGTGATTTTTGTGGACCAAAAGAGACCCCCGAAGCATCGGAGTTGGGCCAGAAGAGTCCCGAGGCGATGATAAGGGTGGAGGGTGCGCCCCCCTAGGGCGCGCCTCCCTGGCTTGTCGCTGCCTCATGGACCCCTTGACGTGAGACCGATGCCAAAAATTCCTATAAATACCAAAAACCCCAGAAAGAAACCCAGATCGGAAGTTTCGCCACCGCAAGCCTCTGTAGCCACAAAAAAATCAATCTAGGCCCTCTCTGGCACCCTGCCGGAGGGGGGCATCATCACCGGAGGCCATGGACTAGAAGGAGAACCTCTCCCCATATAGGGGGGAAGCCATGGAGGAGGAAGCACAAGGAGGAGACTCTCTCCCTCTCTCTCTCGGTGGCGCCGGAGTGCCACCGGGGGAACCATCGCCGTGGTGATCGTCTTCATCCACATCACCATCTTCATCACCTTCCTCATCTATTTTAAGCAGTCCACTCTCCCGCACCCCGCTGTAATCCCCTACTTGAACATGACACTTTATGCCACATATTATGATCCAATGATGTGTTTCCATCCTATGATGTTTTGAGTAGATTTCTTTTGTCTTTTGGGTTGATTCATGATCTAGATTGGTTTGAGTTGTATGTTTTATTTTGGTGCCGTCCTATGGTGCCTTCCGTGCCGTGCACACGTGAAGGATTCCCATTGTAGGGTGTTGCAATATGTTCATGATTCACTTATAGTGGGTTGCTAGAGTGACAGAATCTTAAACCCGAGTAAGGGGGTTGTTGCGTATAGGATAAAGGGGACTAGATACTTTAATGCTATGGTTGGGTTTTACCTTAATGATCTTTATTAGTTGCGGATGCTTGCTAGAGTTCCAATCATAAGTGCATATGATCCAAGTAGAGAAAGTATGTTAACTTATGCCTCTCCCTCATATAAAATTGCAATAATGACTACCAATCTTGTTAACAATTGCCTAGGATAATTCTGCACGCCGGTCCATCATTATTCCACACTCGCTATTTATAATATACAGTAATATATTCTAATTTTATATTAACAGGATCTATTTTTATATTTTAGTTCTCCGATATCATCATGCAAAGCTATCCTTTTCATACCCACAACGTAGTTTTATTTCTCGTTTCTAGATGGAAGCAAACGTACGGTGTACGTAGAGTCGTATCAGTGGAAGATAGGACTTGAGAGAATACTCATCTTACCTTTAGCTCCTTGTGGGTTCAACACTCCATACTTATCACTTCCATCTTTGGAAATTTCTACGACGATTCCTTGCACTTGGGGATTATCAAGCTCTTTTCTGGCGCCGTTGTCGGGGAGCAATAGCGTGGGGTTGATATTCTCGTGTATACTTGTTTGCTTTCTTCACTAAGTAGATTTTTGTTTTCCCTTTTGTTTTTGTTTTCTTTTGTTGTGGGTGAAACAAACAAAAAAATTCAAAATAATGAAAATACAAGAAAATTACTTGCCTCTTATGCCTAAAAACTTTTTCAAGAAGAGAAGTGTCTGGAAGGTTATGCACTGGAGAAGTGATACGTCTCCAACGTATCTATAATTTTTGATTGTTCCATGCTATCATATTATCTGTTTTGGATGTTTAAAGGGCTTTACTATGCACTTTTATATTATTTTTGAGACTAACCTATTAACCGGAGGCCCAGCCCAAATTGCTGTTTTTTTTGCCTATTTTAGTGTTTCGCAGAAAAGGAATATCAAACGGAGTCCAAACGGAATGAAACCTTCACGAGAGCTATTTTTGGAACAAACGCAATCCAGGAGGCTTGGAGTGGACGTCAAGAAAGAAACGAGGCGACCACAAGGCAGGAAGGCGCGCCCAGGGGGGTAGGCACGCCCCCACCCTCGTGGGCCCCTCGTAGCTCCCCTGACCGACTTCCTTCGCCTATATATACTCATATCCCCTGAAAACATCCAGGAGCACCATGAAACCCTATTTCCACCGCCACAACCTTCTGTACCCGTGAGATCCCATCTTGGAGCCTTTCCCGGTGCTCCGCCGGAGGGGGAATCGATCATGGAGGGCTTCTACATCAACAGCATAGCCTCTCCGATGAAGTGTGGGTAGTTTACCACAGACCTTCGGGTCCATAGTTATTAGCTAGATGGCTTCTTCTCTCTCTTTGATTCTCAATACAAAGTTCTCCTCGATCTTCTTGGAGATCTATTCGATGTAATTCTTTTTGCGGTCTGTTTGTCGAGATCCGATGAATTGTGGGTTTATGATAAAGATTATCTATGAACAATATTTGAATCTCCTTTGAATTCTTTTATGTATGATTTGTTATCTTTGCAAGTCTCTTCGAATTATCAGTTTGGTTTGGCCTACTAGATTGATCTTTCTTGCAATGGGATAAGTGCTTAGCTTTCGTTTCAATCTTGCGGTGTCCTTTCCCAGTGACAGCAGGGGCAGCAAGGCACGTATTGTATTGTTGTCATCGAGGATAAAAAAATGGGGTTTATATCATATTGCTTGAGTTTATCCCTCTACATCATGTCATCTTGCCTAATGCGTTACTCTATTCTTATGAACTTAATACTCTAGATGCATGCTGGATAGCGATCGATGTGTGGAGTAATAGTAGTAGATGCAGAATCGTTTCGATCTACTTGTCGCGGACGTGATGCCTATATACATGATCATGCCTAGATATTCTCATAACTATGCGCTTTTCTATCAATTGCTCGACAGTAATTTGTTCACCCACCGTAATACTTATGCTATCTTGAGTGAAGCCACTAGTGAAACCTATGGCCCCCGGGTCTATTTTCCATCATATAAGTTTCCGATCTATTTTATTTTGCAATCTTTACTTTCCAATCTATATCATAAAAATACCAAAAATATTTATTATCTCTATCAGATCTCACTTTAGCAAGTGGCCGTGAAGGGATTGACAACCCCTTTATCACGTTGGCTGCAAGATTCTTATTTGTTTGTGCAGGTACGAGGGATTTGTGTGTAGCCTCCTACTGGAATGATACCTTGGTTCTCAAAAATTGAGGGAAATACTTACGCTACTTTGCTGCATCACCCTTTCCTCTTCAAGGGAAAACCAACACATGCTCAAGAGGTAGCAAGAAGGATTTCTGGCGCCGTTGCCGGGGAGTCTACGCACAAGTCAAGACATACCATGTACCCATCACAAACCATTATCCCTCGCATTACATTATTTGCCATTTGCCTCTAGTTTTCCTCTCCCCCACTTCACCCTTGCCGTTTTATTCGCCCTCTTTTTCCCGTTCGCCTCTTTTTTGCTTGCCTCTTGTGTGCTTGTGTGTTGGATTGTTTGTCACGATGGCTCAAGATAATACTAAATTGTGTGATTTTTCCAATATCAACAACAATGATTTCCTTAGCACTCCGATTGCTCCTCTTAGCGATGCTGAATCTTGTGAAATTAATACTGCTTTGTTGAATCTTGTCATGAAAGATCAATTCTCTGGCCTTCCTAGTGAAGATGCGGCCACTCATCTAAACAACTTTGTTGATTTGTGTGATATGCAAAAGAAGAAAGTCGTGGATAATGATATTGTTAAATTGAAGCTATTTCTGTTTTCGCTTAGAGATCGTGCTAAAACTTGGTTTTCATCTTTGCCCAAAAATAGTATTGATTCATGGAATATGTGCAAAGATGCTTTTATCTCTAAGTATTTTCCTCCCGCTAAGATCATCTCTCTTAGAAACGATATTATGAATTTTAAGCAACTTGATCATGAGCATGTTGCACAATCTTGGGAGAGAATGAAATTAATGTTTCGCAATTGCCCTACACATGGATTAAATTTATGGATGACCATACAAATTTTGCTTCTAGAAGTCTTTTAGATTCGGCCGTGGGAGGCACTTTTATGGAAATCACTTTAGGAGAAGCTACTAAACTCCGAGATAATATTATGGTTAATTATTCTCAATGGCACACCGAAAGATCTACTAGTAAAAAGGTTCATGTGATAGAAGAGATTAATGTTTTGAGTGGAAAGATGGATGAACTTATGAAATTGTTTGCTAATAAGAGTGCTCCTATTGACCCTAATGATATGCCTTTGTCTACTTTGATTGAGAATAATAATAAATCTATGGATGTGAATTTTGTTGGTAGGAACAATTTTGGTAAAATGCTTATAGAGGAAACTTTAATCCTAGGCCTTTCCCTAGTAATTCCTCTAATTATTATGGTAATTCATATAACAACTCTTATGGAAATTTTAATAAGTTGCCCTCTGATTTTGAGATTAGTGTAAAGGAGTTTATGATTTACCAAAAGAATTTCAATGCTTTGCTTGAAGAAAAATTGCCTAAGATTGATGAGTTGGCTAGGAACGTGGATAGAATTTCTCTTGATGTTGATTCTTTGAAACTTAGATCTATTCCACCTAAGCAAGATATCAATGAGTCTCTCAAATCTATGAGAATTTCCATTGATGAGTGCAAGGAAAGAACCACTAGCATGCGTGCTAAGAAAGATTGCTTTGTAAAAGCGTGTTCTTCTAGTTTTCATGATAATAGGGATGAAGATATAAAAGTGATTGATGTGTACCCTATTAAATTTTTGTTTTGCAATATGAATCTTGGTAATGATGGGACTGGAGATGAGTCAACTTTAGTTAGAAGGCGTCCCAATGATTCGGAGTTTTTAGATCTTGATGCAAAAATTGGTAAAAGTGGGATTGAAGAGGTCAAAACTTTACATAGCAATGAACCCACTATTTTGGATTTCAAGGAATTTAATTATGATAATTGTTCTTTAATAGATTGTATTTCCTTGTTGCAATCCGTGTTAGAATCTCCTCAGGCTTATAGTCAAAATAAAGCTTTTACTAAACATATCGTTGATGCTTTAATGCAATCTTATGAAGAAAAACTTGAATTAGAAGTTTCTATCCGTAGAAAACTTCATGATGAGTGGGAACCTACTATTAAAATTAAAATTAGAGATCATGAATGCTATGCTTTGTGTGATTTGGGTGCTAGTGTTTCCTCGATTCCAAAAACTTTGTGTGATGTGTTAGGTTTCCGTGAATTTGATGATTGCTCTTAAACTTGCACCTTGCGGATTCCACCATTAAGAAACCTATGAGAAGGATTAATGATGTTCTTATTGTTGCAAATAGGAATTATGTGCCCGTAGATTTTATTGTTCTTGATATGGATTGCAATCTTTCATGTCCTATTATTCTTGGTAGACCTTTCCTTAGAATGATTGGTGCAATTATTGATATGAAAGAAGGAAATATTAGATTCCAATTTCCATTAAGAAAAGGCATGGAACAATTTAATAGGAAGAAAATTAAATTACCTTATGAATCTATTATGAGAGCCACATATGAATTGAATACCAAAGATGGCAATACTTAGATCTATTCTCGCTTTTATGCCTAGCTAGGGGCGTTAAACGATAGCGCTTGTTGGGAGGCAACCCAATTTTATTTTATTTCTTTACTTTTTGCTCCTGTTTAGTAATAAATAATTCATCTAGACTCTGTTTAGATGTGGTTTTTCATGTTTCAATTAGTGTTTGTGCCAAGTAGAACCTATAGGATCATCTACGGTGATAGTTAATTTGAGCTTGCTGAAAAACAGAAACTTTTGCACGCACGAGAATAATTTTAATAAATCACAGAAATATGATTTTCAGTTGATTATTTTTTCATAACATTAATAGAAAAATTTCCTAGGACTTCCTATTTTGGTAGAATTTTTGGGATTACAGAAGTATTCAAAAGTTACAGATTGCTACAGACTGTTCTGTTTTTGACAGATTCTGTTTTTCGTGTGTTGTTTGCTTATTTTGATGAATCTATGGCTAGTATCGGGGGGTATGAACCATAGAGAAGTTGTAATACAGTAGGTTTAACACCAATATAAATAAAGAATGAGTTCATTACAGTACCTTAAAGTGGTGGTTTGTTTTATTTTGCTAACGGAGCTCATGAGATTTTCTATTGAGTTTTGTGTTTTGAAGTTTTCAAGTTTTGGGTAAAGATTTGATGGATTGTGGAATAAGGAGTGGCAAGAGCCTAAGCTTGGGGATGCACAAGGCACTCCAAGGTAAAATTCAAGGACAACCAAAAGCCTAAGCTTGGGGATGCCCCGGAAGGCATCCCCTCTTTCGTCTTCGTCCATCTGTAACTTTACTTGATGCTATATTTTTATTCACCACATGATATGTGTTTTGCTTGGAGCGTCTTGTATGATTTGAGTCTTTGATTTTTAGTTTACCACAATCATACTTGCTTTAACACCTTTTAGAGACACACACATGAATCAGAATTTATTAGAATACTCTATGTGCTTCACTTATATCTTTTAAGCTAGACAATTTTGCTCTAGTGCTTCACTTATATCTTTTTAGAGCACGGTGGTGGTTTTATTTTGTAGAAACTATTGATCTCTCATGCTTCACTTATATTATTTTTATAGTCCTTTATAACATCATGGTATTTTCTTTGGTTATAAAATTAGTCCTAATATGATGGGCATCCAAGATAGGTATAATAAAAACTTTCATAAAGAGTGCATTAAACACTATGATAAATTTGATACTTCATAATTGTTTTGAGATATAAAGGTGGTAATATTAGAGTCATGCTAGTTGGGTAATTATGAAATTGAGAAATACTTGTGTTAAAGTTGGCAAGTCCCGTAGCATGCACGTATGGTGAACGTTGTGTGACAAATTTGAAGCATGGGATGTTCTTTGATTGCCTTCCTTATGAGTGGAGGTCAGGATCGCGCGATTCCTACCAACCCTTCCCCTAGGAGCATGCGTAGTAGTACTTTGCTTCGAGGGCTAATAAATTTTTGCAATAAGTATATGAGTTCTTTATGACTAATGTGAGTCCATGGATTATACACACTCTTACCCTTCCGCAATTTGCTAGCCTCTATGGTACCGTGCATTGCCCTTTCTCACCTTGAGAGTTGGTGCAAACTTCGCCGGTGCATCCAAACCCCGTGATACGATACGCTATATCACACATAAACCTCCTTATATCTTCCTCAAAACAGCCACCATACCTACCTATTATGGCATTTCCATAGCCATTCCAAGATATATTGCCATGCAACTTTCCACCGTTCCGTTTATTATGACACGCTCCATCATTGTCATATTGCTTTTGCATGATCATGTAGTTGACATCATATTTGTGGCAAAGCCACCATTATAATTCTTTCATACATGTCACTCTTGATTCATTGCATATCCCGGTACACCACCGGAGGCATTCACATAGAGTCATATTTTGTTCTAAGTATTGAGTTGTAATTCTTGAGTTGTAAATAAATAGAAGTGTGATGATCTTCATTATTAAAGCATTGTCCCAGTGAGGAAAGGATGATGGAAGCAATCATTCCCCCACAAGTCGGGATGAGTCTCCGGGCTTTATGAAAAATAAAAGAGGCCAAAGAAGCCCAAATAAAAAAGAGGCCAAAGAATCCCAAATAAAAAAAATAAAAGATGAGAGAAAAAGAGATAAGGGACAATGTTACTATCCTTTTTCCACACTTGTGCTTCAAAGTATCACCATGATCTTCATGATAGAGAGTCTCCTATGTTGTCACTTTCATATACTAGTGGGAATTTTTCATTATAGAACTTGGCTTGTATATTCCAATGATGGGCTTCCTCAAAATTCCATAGGTCTTCATGAGCAAGGAAGTTGGATGCACACCCACTAGTTTCTTTTTGATGAGCTTTCATACATTTATAGCTCTAGTGCATCTGTTGCATGGCAATCCCTACTCCTCGTATTGATATCAATTCATGGGCATCTCCATAGCCCATTGATTAGCCGCGTCAATGTGAGACTTTCTCCTTTTTTGTTTTCTCACATGATCCCTATCATCATACTCTACTCCACCATAGTGCTATGTCCATGGCTTACACTCATGTATTGCGTGAGGGTTGAAAAGGCTGAAGCGCGTTAAAAGGTATGAACCAATTGCTTGGCTGAAACCGGGGTTGTGTATGATGGGAGCATTTTGTGTGACGAAAATGAAGCATGGCCAAACTATATGATTTTGTAGGGATAAGCTTTCTTTGGCTATGTTATTTTGATAAGACATAAACTGCTTGGTTAGCATGCTTGAAGTATTACTATTTTTATGTCGATATTAAACTTTTATCTTGAATCTTTTGGATCTGAACATTCATGCCACAATAAAGAAAATTACATAGAGAAATATGCTAGGTAGCATTCCACATCAAAAATTATGTTTTTATCATTTACCTACTCGAGGACGAGCAGGAACTAAGCTTGGGGATGCTTGATACGTCTCCAACATATCTATAATTTTTGATTGTTGCAAGCTATTATATTATCTGTTTTGGATGTTTAATGGGCTTTACTATGCACTTTTATATTATTTTTGTGACTAACCTATTAACCGGAGGCCCAACCCAAATTGCTGTTTTTTTTTTGCCTATTTCAGTGTTTCGCAGAAAAGGAATATCAAACGGTGTCCTAACGGAATGAAACCTTCGGGAGAGCTATTTTTGGAACAAACGCAATCCAGGAGACTTGGAGTGGACGTCAAGAAAGAAACGAGGTGGCCACAAGGCAGGAGGGCGCGCCCAGGGGGGTAGGTGCGCCCCCACCCTTGTGGGCCCCTCGTAGCTCCCCTGACCGACTTCCTTCGCCTATATATACTCATATCCCTTGAAAACATCCAGGAGCACCACGAAACCCTATTTCCACCGCCGCAACCTTCTGTACCCGTGAGATCTCATCTTGGAGCCTTTTTCGGCGCTCCGCCGGAGGAGGAATCGATCATGGAGGGCTTCTACATCAACACCATAGCCTCTCCGATGAAGTGTGGGTAGTTTACCATAGACCTTCTGGTCCATAGTTATTAGCTAGATGGCTTCTTCTCTCTCTTTGATTCTCAATACAAAGTTCTACTCGATCTTCTTGGAGATCTATTCAATGTAATTCTTTTTGCAGTGTGTTTGTCGAGATCCGATGAATTGTGGGTTTATGATGAAGATTATCTATGAACAATATTCGAATCTCCTCTGAATTCTTTTATGTATGATTTGTTATCTTTGCAAGTCTCTTCGAATTATCAATTTTGTTTGGCCTACTAGATTGATCTTTCTTGCAATGGGAGAAGTGCTTAGCTTTGGGTTCAATCATGCGGTGTCCTTTCCCAGTGACAGCAGGGGCAGCAAGGCACGTATTGTATTGTTGCCATCGAGGATAAAAAAGATGGGGGTTATATCATATTGCTTGAGTTTATCCCTCTACATCATGTTATCTTGCCTAATGCGTTACTCTGTTCTTATGAACTTAATACTCTAGATGCATGCTGGATAGTGGTTGATGTGTGGAGTAATAGTAGTAGATGCAGAATCGTTTCGATCTACTTGTCGCGGACGTGATGCCTATATACATGATCATTCCTAGATATTCTCATAACTATGCGCTTTTCTATCAATTGCTCGATAGTAATTTGTTCACCCACCGTAATACTTATGCTATCTTGAGAGAAGCCACTAGTGAAACCTATGGCCCGTGGGTCTATTTTCCATCATATAGTTTCCGATCTATTTTATTTTGCAATCTTTACTTTCCAATCTATATCATAAAAATACCAAAAATATTTATTATCTCTATCCGATCTCACTTTAGTAAGTGGCCGTGAAGGGATTGACAACCCCTTTATCGCGAAGGTTCTTATTTGTTTGTGTAGGTACGAGGGATTTGCGTGTAGCCTCCTACTAGATTGATAGCTTGGTTCTCAAAAACTGAGGGAAATACTTACGCTACTTTGCTGCATCACCCTTTCCTCTTCAAGGGAAACCAACGCATGCTCAAGAGGTAGCAAGAAGTGAGGGTTGACCTTGAACACTTGTGTTCATGCTCATGGAAAGAATGTAGAATTTTCATGGAAGTTTCTCAAAAATAATTATCCTCTTTTATATATCCATTGTATTATAAAAATAATATGTCAAGATTTGGCTTTAAGATGATTAGATTGCTTGTTTGCTATGTGCGGTGCAAAAACAGAAAGCTGTAGTGTGGGAATTTGCATTTTTACTGGAATAGCAAAAGCTTCTTAAATTTTTACATAGTACTTCTATGCAAATTGTTTATTTTGTCCTAATGTTTTAGAAGTTTTGGAGTTACAGAAGTATACTAAGTTTCCAGATTGTTACAGACTGTCCTGTTTTTGACAGATTCTATTTTCTGTGTGTTGTTCGCTTATTTTGATGAATCTATGGGTCGTATCAGGGGGTATGAACCATGGTGAAGTTGGTATACAGTATATATAATGCTAATATGAAATTGGAATGAGTTTACAACAGTACCTAAAAGTAGTGATTTGCTTTATTATAGTAACAGATCTCACAAGGTTTTTCGTTAACTTTTGTGTGGATGAAGTGTTCGAAGATTGAGGAGTTATCGATATGAGAAGAATAAGGAGAGGCAAGAGTTCAAGCTTGGGGTCCCAAGGCACCCCAAGTAAATATTTCCAGGATACTCAAACATCTAAGCTTGGGGATGCCCCATTGGCATCCCCTCTTTATTCCTCAACAATTATCAGTATACCTCAATTTTTGTTTTGTTCACATGATATGTGTCTGTTTAGTTTATTTTCCCTTTCTTTTCCTTTATGCACCATGCTAGTATGAGATAGTACTTCATTGATTTATAGAATGCTTCATGCGCTTCACTTAAATCTTTTGAGTATGGCTTTATAGAATGCTCTTTGTGCTTCACTTAAATCTTTTGAGTATGTTTTTATAGAATGCTTCGTGCGCTCCACTTATATATTTTTAGCTTGGATGTTGGTAAATCTATATTAACTGTAGAGTGATCCATGAACTTCACTTATATCTTTTGGAGTATGAATAAGGCTATCATCAAAATTGGGCTTGGAAGAGTATCATTAAAATAGCATGCCTAGCTAGGGGCGTTAAACAATAGCGCTTGTTGGGAGGCAACCCAATTTTATTTTGATATTTTTGGTTTTTGATTCTGTTTTTCAATAAATATACATTATTACCTCTATAGTAATTTTGTTTTGGTGTTTTAATTAGTGTTTGGGCCAAGTAAGACCTTTGGGATGGCTTACGTTGATAATTGATTTGATCTTGCTGAAAAAACAGAAACTTTTGCGCCCAGTAAAATAATTTTAAAAAAATCATAGAAGTGTTCTTTTGATCTGAATTTTTTACACATGGTTTATATAAGAATTTCCTAGGTTTTCCTAATTTTTCAATAAAAAATTGGAGTAACAGAAGTATGGTTGTTGTTCAGATCATTACAGACCGTTCTGTTTTTGACAGATTCTGTTTTCAATGCATAGTTTGCTTGTTTTCTAGTTTCTATGGCTTATATTGCTCAATATAAATTATGGAAATGATATGCTACAATAGGCATTGTGTGAGAACAATTATTAATCTTATCCTGACAGTACCAAAGTGAATGATTTACTCTTTATCATACTAACCCATCGCACGAAGTTCTGTTAAGTTTTGTGTGATTGAAGTTTTCAAGTTTTTGGGTGAGATATCGATACATGGAGAATAAGGAGCGGAAAGACCCTAAGCTTGGGGATGCCCAAGGCACCCCAAGGTAATATTCAAGGAAGACTCAAGCAGCTAAGCTTGGGGATGCCCCGGAAGTCATCCCCTCTTTCGTCTTCAAAACCATCGGTATACATTACTCGGAGCTATATTTTTGTTCGTCACATGATATGTGTTTTGTTTGGAGTGTATTTTCATTTTACTTGATGTTTGAATAAAATCATTGGACCTGAAATCTTGAATGAGAGAGAGAGTCCTCCCATGGCTATTTAACTATTTAACTACTCATTGATCTTCACTTATATCTTTCTGGAGTAGTTTTGTCATTTACTCTCGTGCTTCACTTATATCCTATGAGTAAATTGTTGAATGAATTGGATATGATAAATCAGAAATTATATATGCTTCATATGCTTATGCCATGGGGAGTAATGAATTCACATATGTAACGCCCCGGTAGTTAAGCTACAGTAACCACACACACTAATGGTGCCATGTCATTATTGTTAATTTTCTAGTCTCACTTTGAACCAAACCGAATTCAAATACAGTTTAAAATAAAGTCAAATTATTATTTCTTCAACTGGTAAAACAAAATGTTCGCTGGGTTGCAAACATTCACTAACTAATTTTCCTAAATATACCAACATTATTTGAATTATTAAAATGCCCTTGACCTATTTTAAACTGGACCAAACAACCCCTTTTATCTCATTTAAATTCCACCATAAATTCTAGGGGAAACAAATTGTCCCCAAACTTTTTGTGGCAGTGCAAAATATTGCAATATATTTAAATGGCCAATCTCCATAATTTTGCAAAGTCATTTGGTGGCTTATTTAATTGCAAACAGTGGCTGTTTTAATTGTCAGAAAAGGGGAAAAGGCAAACTAGCTACTGTGCTAATGGGCTCTACCTACTACAGTAAACGGCCCAGCCCACTACTAGGGCCTTTCTTTCAACCTCTGTACAGACCTGTCCACACCACGGATGTCGCCGTGTCGACCATCTCGCGGTCGTGCAGTTGGATAAGAGCATCATCGCGAGTCCCCTGGCAGACCCTAGAACACTTCCCCCTCTCCTTTTACTCCCTCGCTCGCCTCTCTCTCGATCTGAATCGGAGCCGAGCGCCGCGATCGTCGTGGCCACCCTCCTCCCCGAGCTGCGCCAAGGCGTCCAGGAGGACCGACACCCTCGTCCTCGTCCTTCTTGAGTACCAGGACGAATCGGACCGCCCCGCAGCTCGCTGGCATCGTCGTCCTTCCCCGCACGCGCTCCTCTGCTTCGCCGCCTCCCCGAGTCTCTCCCGAGCCCCCTGTGAGCTCACCGCCCCCTGCTTGCCCCCCTCTTTCCATCCCGTAGCGGCCACCACCGTCGCGCTCGCCCGCGCTTGTTCGCGGTCATCTCCGACCACGACCGCGGTGCTCCCCGTTGTCGCTAGTTACTGCGCCCCGTCCACGACCCGAACACACCCGCACACGCCCTGCTGCCCTCAACCGCGCCCACATTGGCTGGTGCCTCCACCCCGCGCCTGTGCACCGGCCGCCCTGCTGTAGCCGCGCCCGTGCGCTGCTAGCGCCGCCCACGCGTCACTCCGGCCTCCCGGTGCTTCCCGCTGCTATACTGCTACTGCTTCTGTTGCCGTTGGCAACTGCTCCTGTGCCGCTGGCAGCTGCTGTCGCTCCGGCCACCTGATGCTGCTGCTGCGTTGCTTGCTGCTGCTTGCTCTGCCCGCTGTCGCTCCCGCTAGAAGCCGCCATCGCTGCTGCTCTTGCTTGGATACCGCTCCTGCTTCCTGCATCTGCTGCTATGGCCGGCCAGCACTGCTAAGTACAGTAGCGATTAGTTAGGCTAATTAGCTTTCAGTTTAGTTGTCACCCAATAACAAATGGACCCTGCAAATGATTAAAAAGGGTTGAAGCAAATAAATAAATATCTAAGCCCATGACAATGGCACCCGCTTACACTTTTTTATGGTCTAGTCAATCTTTGACTGGGTCAAACCAACCCCGTTGGCCCCACCAGTCAGAGTCTGTGGCTGGCACTACACTGGGTACAAAAAAGTCTTTGCTGGTATTTTGTTGAATTAATAGTACATACAAAATCTAGAAATTCAATTAAGCTTAAAAAATTTATAAAATAAACCGTATATCGGATGAAAATACTTTGTACATGAAAGTTGATCAGAAAAATCCAACGAATCCGAATACGCGGTCCATTCACCTGTCACATGCCCCTAGCATGCTGAACATGGAACCGCCCCCTCTCTTTTCATTTGTCCACAAAACGTCAGACGCCGGAAAAACCCCTCCGAACGTTTTCCCTCTCCGTCTGCAACGTCTAGCACTGCGTTAGTTCAGCCCTAACACCGCGTATTACCATGTTATGCTTTATGATGCTTTGTTTGTTTTATATTTATTGTTTCTCCCCCCCCTCTTCTCTCCGGTAGACCCCGAGACCGATGCTGCCCCTGTGATCGACCACGTCTCTGACGACCCTTCTTCCTTTGTATCAGAGCTTCCAGGCAAGCCTCCCCCTTTGATCACTCCGATATCGCCCATCCATTCTCTCTCATACTTGCATTAGATTTTGCTACTGTTATTGTTTGCTCCTATTCTGATGCATAGCTTGTTTTTGCTACCTGCTTTCATACCTTACCTGCTTATTCTAAACTGCTTAGTATAGACTGGTTAGAGATCCATCAATGACCCCCACCTTGTCCCAGTTGCTCCGCTTTGTGTTCGATGACTCGATCAACGTGATCAACGTCTAGGCCCCGACACCGCACATCACCCCCTGAGTTGTACGACTCTGCAGAGTTAATATCGAGTGCCGAGGGTGATACCTCGTCAGCACTTCTGATGTTAACCCTGTAGTGTAGCTATTCGGTCGTGGTCACCGAGGGTGATTCCTTCCTTACCAGTCCCGATAATGACTCTGTCCTGCAACCCCTCAAGTGTGGACCAACAAGGGTGATTCCTCCAATTCCACCTTGATGGTTACATCGAGTGGGAATCCATCAAGGGTGATTCCTCATGTTTCCCCCTTGCTGTTTTGGACACACGTTTACTTTGACTTACCATAGAACCATGATGACATCAGGTCGGCCCCGAGGGGTACCCACGAGTGATGTCAAGTCGGGTTGATCTGGAGGATACCCGCAAGTTTTCCACCCGGCGCGGCCGGGCATTCTTAGCCCTTACCGCAAGTTCGTGAGACGGGGTGACGGGACCACATATCATGGATCATTGATCATTACCGC
Source organism: Triticum aestivum (assembly GCF_018294505.1). Lineage (NCBI taxonomy): Eukaryota > Viridiplantae > Streptophyta > Magnoliopsida > Poales > Poaceae > Triticum > Triticum aestivum. Next base: position 473,927,002 of record NC_057807.1, on the reverse strand, counting down.
ACACTACCAAGACACTAACGGTTTGGATATTTGATTTGAGTAGGCCTCTGGCCTTTTTCGCACTGACCACCACCACACGGGAATAGTATGGGCACTTTGCATCGTAAGTATCAACCGAAAGCTCACTAACGTCAGCAATGGAGCGGCGCGCGCCGGGTTGGACTGCGTAAGCACCTGCCTTATTTAAGGAGGTTGCCAGGTCTGCTCATCGGCCGCCCTCGCAATGCGCAGGATTGCAAAGGACAATTGGCCCATGACCCCTTCGCATTTAGGATGTAGACCGGCGTGCTGGCCTCTCTATTGAGCCTATGTAGGACTACGATGTGTTGATTGGCCGAGGCCGGTCATGACCTGATGGTGTGTCCGGCCGGATTTGATCGAGCGTGTTGGGTAAGTTGGTGCACCCATGCAGGGAAGATTGATCTATTCGAATAGCTGGGTCCACCGTAACGGACGCTCGGAGTTGTATCCCGATTGAGACAACTAGAACTGGATACTGAGTGCCGAGGCATGTTATGGATATGTGGCTCCGGGATTGCTTTCTTGCAGGGAGTCGAGAAAGGATCTCTGGGCGCTAATGTTACAAGATGTTTGCTAAATATAAACTGCTATTCCATACTCTTCTGATTGTTGCAAGATGCTTGGAGCTGCTTGAAGATGCTAGTCTTTGATAGGCTAGGCCTTCTCCTCTATTATGGCATTCTGCAGTTCAGTCCATAGATACTACCCATTTCATTGATACCGATGCATATGTAGTGTAGATCCTTGCTTGCGAGTACTTTGGATGAGTACTCACGGTTGCTTTGCTTCCTCTTTTTCCCCTTTTCCTTTCTTCTCGGATGTCGCAACCAGATGGTGGAGCCCAGGAGCCAGGCACCACCTTCAATGACGACTAATACTACTACCCCGAGGGTGTCTATGCTACTACGTGAAGGCCGACGACGACAAGGAGTAGTTAGGAGGCTCCCAGGCAGGAGGCCTTGCCTTTTCGATCGATGTTGCTTTTGTGCTAGCCTTCTTAGGGCAAACTTGTCTAACTTATGTATGCACTTAGATATTTTTGCTTCCGCTGACTCGTTTGTACTCAATCTTATGTATTCGAGCCCTCGAGGCCCCTGGCTTGTAATATAAAGTTTGTATTATTTTAATTTGTGTCTAGAGTTGTGTTGTGATATTTTCTCGTGAGTCCCTGATCTTGATCGTACACATTTGCGTGTATGATTAGTGTACGATTGAATCGGGGGCGTCACAAGTTGGTATCAGAGCTGACTGCCTGTAGGCAGCCCCCTATCCAACTCCTTGGCCAAAGTTGAGTCTAGTCACTAAAAAACTTTTACTAACATGGTTGTGTGTCTTACGGACCCATGTCGCCATTGGGTGGTATTAGAATCTTTTACTCCTCGTCTATACTTTGGGATTCTGATCTCTCTTCTATTCGGGTAAAATATTTTACTAACTCTAACCTTAGGTTCTCGTAACTACTTCCTCCTCGAGAGCCCCTTTATCCACATGGTCGCCTGCTTCATCAGAAGATTCTGAAGATACTCTTCGATGTTTTCCTAAGACCATTGTGCCCACCGCCTTGGCAATTCCCTATCGTTAATAAATCCTTATGGATAACTCCATGCACTTGTCGTTCGTACAATCAATCCCAGCTGCCCTTGTTATTACTTGACACCCTAAAAATTCTCCGATATTCCAAGAATCCTTTGTGCCTATTGCTTTGCATTTCTTTACCGCATGAATACCCCTACAAATAATTCCTCACATTTATCGAGGATTTGTTCATTCCTATTTGTTCACGTGTTTCACAAAAGTCTTTGAAATACCATTCGATCTTCCAAAAATCCTCAGCAGCCTGTTGCTCTTGAAATTCTTGCTTGCTTGCATTATGGTTAATCTCATAAGTCTAGTAATCTTATTGGCATCCTTTGTCACTATAATTTTGAGTCTGTCGATTCAATTTGATGCGGATGCTCACAATCCTCGGGAGAATCCTAGAATTCATCCTTCCGGATCAGACGATAGTTTTAAACAGGAGTTGGTTCTTAGCAAATCAAACTTTGGTTGATTGCCGTTCTAATTCTATTCAACTTACCCATCATTTGATCAGAGCGTCTGCTTCTGATCCTTCATTTTGGAAATCATAATTCCTTTGTTAATTAAACTTTGAATTAGTCAGTTGTTTCTATAATTCGATACCTTTACATTTTTTCTTCCTCTGATTGAGTATTGATACTCACATCAGCTCCGTTGTGGACCGCCAGATCCTTGGTTGGGTTAATATCTAATAATGTCCTTCGTATTCAATAACCTTGTGAGCCTTTCCTCAGATACATAATGCCTTTGGTAAATTGTATCCCCTGCTTTCTCAACCATGCTCTGCTTTCGAGCTTGTGTTAATTACTCATAAAGTTGTGGTATATGTTCCTAAGAGGCCCCGATGGGTTGAACCTATGCCTTCCCTAATTCGCGCGAACCCGAGAGCTACTCTTCTGGTATTATGCCAGATAAACTTTTAACACTACAACTTCATCGAATGCGAAAAGTGAATGAAAGGTTGTGCATTAGAGAAGTGGGAGTCGACCTTGAACTTTGTGTTCATGCCCATGGAAACGATGTAGATCCTATCATGGAAGCTTCTTGTAATAATAATTACCCCTTGATATAATATCATCTTGTATATGTGATTTGGTCCCTTGCAATCGTGGTTTCGTCCATATTCTTCTTCTTTGACCCCATTCCTCAGACAAAAAGTACTTGTCTCCTGCTGACCATTTCACTTGTCCAACCTCTATTCTGCTCTACCTTCGAGTATTACCCTCTGGTATCTCAAAATTATCACGGAACTACATAACTTATTATGAGTTCTTCATCAACTAATGTCTCTCACCGATTCCATTTTTCCATGGGTTCTGAGTTATTAGTCACTCGAGAACACCGATAAGTGAATCGATTCTGCACTCCGATTTAATAACTCTAAGTAATTTTCATTGCTTACAAGCTTAATAATCCATCAAGTCATTCCTAGCCTAAGCGGCTATATCATTATCGTGCTAAATTTTAATTGTGCTACCTGGTACTTTTTCCCAGAGCACAATTTTCGATGATGAGCTAAGCTTACGTCGATCTTCCTTGTCATATCATTTTGCCTTGAACAACAAGCTTGATTTCGAGTTTGTGTCGTACCTGTGGTTCCATTAACCTTTCGCTTCACCATTCCTTTGACTTGATGTCATCATCGATCCATTACATCATCATGAAATCTCCCGATAAATGTGTCGTGATCATCCTCAACATTTTGAGGTCTTCGAGGATATCAATCGAATTCGTGATGAGAAATACCATCCTTGCCCCTCGATGATTTGTGTTATCATCGACAACATTCCTGTCTCCCCCCCCCCAAGACAAACTTGTTCATATAAATTTTGGAAATACATCCTTTTGACATGTCGGTGGATTGCTGCTGAATCCATCAACCACATCCTCATATTTTCCTTGCTGAAATTGTATGACTTATTTTATAAGTTGTTTTTGATGGATTCTTTGTGAATCCAAAGCCAGACATTCTGACGACCTTGTCAATGCTATCCTGAGGCATGTCTGTGGTACTCTGTTCATCAACAAGAACATTCACAGACTAAATGTTTCTTGATCAATTATCCAAACACCGTTGTATGATGAAACATCTTAAATTTCCTTGCCCCTTTATCTAAGTGGTCAGGTACTTGATGTCCTGTCATGTATATCATGCTTTGCCTTTCCTTGGGAAGGATATACTCCTGATACTCGGGGTATATGTCGGCGTCCTGGATTTAGGGGTATCCAGCCCTGCCTGCCTGCGGCCCACCACATGGCTCCATCGACGGCCTGGTACGGCCCAGCTTCAACACTAACGTCACAAGACCCTCGCGAGGGGCCAAGCCTCGCGAGGCGGACAACGCCAAGACCCCTGAAGGAATTGGCCTCCTCAGGAGGGCTCCTAAGGGGCGGAGAGTTCTATGCAGGTACCTCACGAGGCTCAGCTGACGTAAGCCATGACGACCAAGGCCAGGCGGGCGCCATGCAGGCGCAGAGCGCAGGTTTCCTCTTTGGTGCAAGGGAGGCAAGCCACAGGCGCGGAGTCCCGAGGAATCAGCCAAAGGTTTCCATTCCGGTGCAAGAAGACCAAGACCGCCAGGACGGCAGGACGGAGGTCATCGACGAGCCCACCGCAGCGTCATGACCAGAGGCTTTCCGCAGGTGAAGACCACTTTTGTCAGGATTGACTGTACTACTTGTCCCCTTTCAAGTCCAGCCGTTGTGGGATCCCTTCCTGCTCATATTTGGGAAGAAGATCAAGGCCACTATAAATAGGACTAGCCACCACCATAGGAGGACAACATGAAGAAGAAGGAGTGAAGAAACCAGAATAAGTAGAGCTAGCATACACCACACCAGCTCAAGAACACCTCACCTCCTGAGGCTTGTTCATCCACTGTACTAGTTCATCCTCAGCCCTTCGAGGCAATCCACCACACCACGCTGGATTAGGGTATTACACCACAACGGTGGCCCGAACCAGTATAAATCTCTGTGTCTTTGTGTCTCTTTGAGCTTGATGCGCTAGGCTTAGGAGGATCGCGAGTAGGCAGGCTGGGCAGGTTGAGATCTCCGCACGCACCCCATAGTTCAAACCTCTCAAGGGTTTGCGGATCCCTAAATCTGACATTTGGCACGCCAGGTAGGGGTGCGTCAGATCCTCTCTTCCATTGTTTGATCCACCACCGCTCCGACACCTCCATGGCCGACGCGCGCTGGGCTCACGCCGAGCGTCGGGCTGCAGTCGCCGCCCGCATCGCCCAGACGGCTTCGGTGGGTGACGGTTGTGCCCACTGCGCTCCTTCTCCGGTGGCCAACGCCGCCACGGGCCCTGCTGGCCACGAGCAGCAAGCTTCATCGCTGCACCGTGACGGTCGCACCGCTACTCCATCACTGACCCCAACAGCTTCATCATCCCACGCGCGTCATGGCCAGGTGGACGCGCAGTCCGCTCTGCTCATGGAGCGGGAGCTTCTTCGCTACCGCCCGGTGGGTGATCTCTACGAGGAGTGGCTAGAGCGGATCTCCGAGCTCATCAGTGTCGCGCAAGGGGCTCCGACGGGCCGACTCGCTCACTGCCTCAGCAACCACCTGCAATGGGTGACGTGGCGCACGGGGCTCCTCCACCACGTCCGGCCCGGGGCGCCATCATTGAGCCAAGATGTATGGCTCCATGGCGCGACCCACAATGCTCGGCGATGGCTCGGGATGATGTGAGCTGCCAGGTGGTGCAGCGTCCCCAAGGAGAAGTGCGCGTGCTTCCAGCACCCCAGCACCAGGCTCGCGTGCCGCCATAGGAGGTGGCGGTGCGCGTGCACCAGGATCATGTTCCACCCCCTCGACGACCTCCGGTGGCCACGGCAGGATGCCGCATGTTCACTCCAGAGCTCTGCAAAGTCGTCTGGCCAAACAAGTTCAAGCTCGACCTACCTCCGCGATACGATGGCACCACGGACCCCGCCGAGTTCTTGCAGCTCTATGAGCTGAGCATCAAGGCGGCCAACGGCGACGAGAAGATCATGGCAAACTGGTTCCTGATGGCCCTCAAGGATGGCGTGCGCTCTTGGCTCCTAAGCCTGACCGAGGGTTCAGTTTCTTCCTGGGAGGAGATGCGTAGCCGCTTCATCGCCAACTTCTAGGGCACTCGTGACCGCCCGCCGGCCGCTGTGACCTGCACCGTATCGAGCAGCAACCCGGAGAGACCCTGCAGAAGTATATCCAGCGCTTCAACAATGTTCGCCTCAAGATTCCCAAGGTGTCGGACGAGGCCATCATCTCCACGTTACCGATGGCGTCCGTGATGTCAAGATGAAGGAGGAGCTTGCCATCCACGACGATCTCTACACCACTCTAGAGATGTTCAACATGGCGAACAAGTGTGAAAGGGCTGAGGAGGGACGCCTCTCACTTCTCGATCCCCCCGACGCTGATCTAGAAGACAAGAAGACCAAGACCAAGGATGTGAAGCACAAGGGGCCGGCCGTGCTTGCGGCCGAACCAGAGACAAAGCATGGCTGCGACCACCCCGAGTCATCCAAGGGCAAGCGGCCGTTCTACGCCTTCCACAATGTTTACAACCACAACACCAGTGACTGCCAGGAGCTCAGGGCTCTCCGTGATGGGCGCCTCGGTCGACGCCCTGAGCGCAGCAATCGAGGCTACGCTCGCGGAGGTGATAGAGGTGGAGGACACTGGGATGGACGTGACCGTCGTCAAGAGTGGCGCAATCAGCCTCGTGAGGACCGCTGGCAAGGCCAACCTCGCGAGGACAACTGGAGGGAGCAACCTCGTGAGGATTGACCTCAAGGCAACATAGCTTTGCCTCCTCTACCTCCACCGCCAAGGAGGAATGAAGACCACCACCAGGACGAGGGCACTGGGGGCTTCCAGGAGCCTCGGGCCATTGCCTGCATCCTGGGCGGCTCATAGGCTTGGCTTCCCACCACGTCTTCAAGCAGTTTGCGCGCGAGGTGAATGGGAGCGCTCCCCAAGCCTGAAGCAACTTGCCCTCTCAAGTGGTCCAAGTGCGCCATCACCTTCGACTCCTCAGACCGGCTCAAGTGCGCGGCCACCACTGGAGCGCTCCCCATGCTCTGCTCCCCCGTCATCAGCAACATGGTCATCACCAAGACTCTCATTGATGGCGGAGCAGGGCTCAATGTTCTATCTGTTCAGACGTTCAAGAGGCTCCAGGTGCCATACTACCAGCTTCACCCCACCAAGCCATTCTCAGGAGTGACCGATGGATCGACACACCCGATCGAGCAGGTTTGCCTCCCTGTCACCTTCGGCGAGCGCAACAACTACTGCACCGAGCTCATCGACTTCGACGTCGCCGACATCCGCCTGCCCTACAACGCCATCCTAGGGTACCCAGCGCTGGCCAAGTTCATGGCGGCCACGCACCACGGCTACAAAGTCCTCAAGATGCAAGGAAGCGGCGGCGTCATCACAGACGCCAGTCAAGAGAAGGACACGGTGTGCTCCCTCGAGCATGCCTTCCAAGCTGTAGCAGTTGAGAACCCCGAACACGAGGACGACGCCCTCCCTCCTGAGGTCACCCCTAAGATGAAGAAGCTGCAGCTGGGATATAGGTCTCGTGAGGGAGCATCACTTGAGGACGCATTGCTGAGCCTCGTGTCTCCGGACGCGACACCTTCACCCATCGCATAGGAAGGCGCGCCCGATGCTCCTCTTAGGCTGGGCTCGGGGGCTCTCCTTTGGAGGGCCTCAGATCTAGCCCATGTCGCGAGAGGGGCGCTCGGGCACCATGTGGAGGCGCTCTTCAGATCATGTTTCCCAGGAGAAGGCAGCAGGCGAGAGGCACTAGGCATTCAGGAGTTCATCAACAAGGCAATCGAGGAGATTCATGAAGGAAGGGTTCTGCAAGGTGATCGTCGCCTGCCGCGTGGCACAGCTCACTTCCTTGGCGAGGGTAAGGGCTTCCGCGTCTGCATCGACATCCCTGGGCTCAACGGGGCCGCGTCTCGGCAGCTCATGTGGTCATCTCGTGTCGGCCGATGCGAGGGTCCGCCTCACAGCTACATCTGCATGCCTTTGGCCCTGGCGGGCACGGTTGAGGCGTTCCAGCGCTGCATGAGGGACACTCAGGTGGCCTGCGAGGCCAGGCACCAGGCGGTCCTGGCAGAGATGGAGGAGCATCTTCAGGAGCCTCTTGGTCCCACCGAGTCTCTCGAGACTCGGCACCAGAGCGGCTCATGAGGAGCGGCTTCAGCGGCACACATTTTTTTGGCTACTCCAACACCTCTTCAGCGATGGTACCAGGTGACATCTCTCTTCTTCGTTCAGTTTAGGGGCACCCCTCGGGCTGCACCATGATACGTCTCCAACGTATCTATAATTTATGAAGTATTCATGCTATTATATTATCTGTTTTGGATGTTTATGGGCTTTACTAAGCACTTTTATATTATTTTTGGGACTAACCTATTAATCGGAGGCCCAGCTCAAATTGCTGTTTTCTTGCCTATTTCAGTGTTTCAAAGAAAAGGAATATCAAACAGAGTCCAAACGGAATGAAACCTTCGGGGGAGTTATTTTTGGAACGGAAGCAATCCAGGAGACTTGGAGTAGACATCAGGGAAGCTTCGAGGAAGCAACGAGGCAGGGAGGCGCGCCCTACCCCCTGGGCGTGCCCCCACCCTCGTGGGCCCCTCATGGCTCCCCTGACCGACTTGTTTCACCTATATATGTCCATATACCCTAAAAACATCGGGGAACACAATAGATCGGGAGTTCCGCCACCGCAAGCCTCTGTAGCCACCAAAAACATCTCGGGAGCCCATTCCGGCACCCTGCCAGAGGGGGAATCCATCACCGGTGGCCATCTTCATCATCCCAGCGCTCTCCATAACGAGGAGGGAGTAGTGCACCCTCGGGGCTGAGGGTATGTACCAGTAGCTATGTGTTTGATCTCTCTCTCTCTCGTGTTCTTGAGGTGATACGATCTTGATGTATCGCGAGCTGTGCTATTATAGTTGGATCTTATGATGTTTCTCCCCCTCTACTCTCTTGTAATGGATTGAGTTTTCCCTTTGAAGTTATCTTATCGGATTGAGTCTTTAAGGATTTGAGAACACTTGATGTATGTCCTGCATGTGCTTATCTGTGGTGACAATGGGATATTCACGTGATCTACTTGATGTATGTTTTGGTGATCAACTTGCGGGTTCAATGAACTTATGCATAGGGGTTGGCAAATGTTTTCTTCTTGACTCTCTGGTAGAAACTTTGGGGCACTCTTTGAAGTACTTTGTGTTGGTTGAATAGATGAATCTGAGATTGTGTGATGCATATCGTATAATCATACCCACAGATACTTGAGGTGACATTGGAGTATCTAGGTGACATTAGGGTTTTGGTTGATTTGTGTCTTAAGGTGTTATTCTGGTACGAACTATATGATAGATCGAACCGAAAGAATAGCTTCATGTTATTTTACTATGGACTCTTGAATAGATCGATCAGAAAGGATAACTTTGAGGTGGTTTCGTACCCTACAATAATCTCTTCGTTTGTTTTCTGCTATTAGTGACTTTGGAGTGACTCTTTGTTGCATGTTGAGGGATAGTTATATGATCTAGTTATGTTATTATTGTTGAGAGAACTTGCACTAGTGAAAGTATGAACCTTAGGCCTTGTTTCCTAGCATTGCAATACTGTTTACGCTCACTTTATCATTAGTTACCTTGCTGTTTTTATATTTTCAGATTACAAATACCTATATCTACCATCTATATTGTACTTGTATCACCATCTCTTCGCCGAACTAGTGCACCTATACAATTTACCATTGTATTGGATGTGTTGGGGACACAAGAGACTCTTTGTTATTTGGTTGCAGGGTTGCTTGAGAGAGACCATCTTCATCGTACGCCTCCCACGGATTGATAAACCTTAGGTCATCCACTTGAGGGAAATTTGCTACTGTCCTACAAACCTCTGCACTTGGAGGCCGAACAACGTCTACAAGAAGAAGATTGTGTAGTAGACATCAATCTTTTTTCTGGCGCCGTTGCCGGGGAGGTGAGTGCTTGAAGGTATATCTTTAGATCTTGCAATCGAATCTTTTTCTTTCTTGTTTTATCACTAGTTTAGTCTATAAAAGAAAACTACAAAAAAATGGAATTGAGTTCGCCTCATACGCTTCATCTTTTTAATATCTTTCGTGAGAATGATGGAAAGGAAAATTGTGCTCAAGTGCTAGAAGAAGAATGCATTAAAATGTTTGGCACTAAATCTTTGAATAAGGAGCATGATTGCAATGTTGTTAATATGAACTCTTTGAATATCCATAGTACTAATGATGATTGCACTAGTCATGATGAAAATGTCTCTTATAAGCATGTTAACTTTTGTGGAATATATAGAGCTTGCAAGTACACACCAAATAGGGAAGATAGATTTTGCAAGAGGCATAAGTATTTTGGAACTAAATGGTTGCAAGAAAGGCTAGATGATTGTGCTGAAAGATTCAATATTTATCGCCACCCTTATGAACTTTGCAGTGAACATGGTCATTTAAATCTCCAATGCTATTTGTTTCATGATCCGACCGTGTCCAAAAATTGTGATAACTTGATTACCCTTGAGCATCATAAAGAGCTTAGTATTCTTTTGGGGTATGAAGAAATGAAACATATAACTGAGGGTATTCCAAAATTTAATCTTGATAGATTTCTTGATTTTGATCTAGAAGAAATTTATATGTATTGTGCGGTGAATTGCATTGAAAATCCTTATATTGCCAATTACATAAAGAAAAGAAAGCAAATAGAAGATGAAGAGAATACTAATGAAAGGGAAGAGACTTCGCAATATCCTCCTATTATTTCTTATGATGAATCAGGTAATGAGGAGGAGCTTTCTATTCAACCAATCTCATTAATAAGGAGCTCAAAAAAGGGGGTTAAAGCCACACATGATGTGAAGAAGAAAAAGAAAAGACGGAGAAGCAAGGGTAGAAAGGTATCCCTCCCAAATGATGTTGCTCCTATTACTGATTGTGATGATGATAATTGCTATACTATCGGTGCTATCCATACTATTAATGATGAAAGGGATTATGCTTATGATATGAAAAGGCCCAAGCTTGGGGATGCTATGTTTGATGAGAATGACATGTTTGAGAATATATTTGCTGCAATTAATGTTTGTCCCAAGCTTGGGGATGCTATGTTTAATGAAGATGATATTTTTAGCCTCCCAAGTTTCGATGCGCAAATTTATTATGATGATAGCAGGCCTCCTATTTATGATGGTTATATTTATGAAAGTGGGTTTGGAAGAGTGTCAACTTTAGGAAGTAATGATCCCACTATTTTGGAGGGTGTTGAATCTTATAATATTTATGAAAGTGGATTTGGAGAGGTCATGACTTTATTTAGTGATGAATCCACTATTTTGGAAGATGTTTCAATTGATTATGATGAGAACAAAGTTGCTACTTATGATGATTATTGTGATGAAACTTATGCTATAAAAACTAGTGATGATTACATTTATAAAACTTGTCATGATTATTATTACCCTTTTTCTGAACATTACTCTTTTAATATGGAAACAATTTATAGCATTCGAGTCTCTGATACTCCCACTATTCCGAATGAGAAGAATTTTGCTTATGTGGAGAGTAATAAAATTTCTATGCTTGTAGATCATGAAAAGAATGCTTTATGTGCTGGTTATATTGTTGAATTCATTCATGATGCTACTGAAAATTATTATGAGGGAGGAATATATGCTTGTAGGAGTTGCAATAATATCAAGTTTCCTCTCTATGTGTTGAAAGTTTTGAAGTTATGCTTGTTTTGCCTTCCTATGATAGTTGATTATTGTTCCCATAAGTTGTTTGCTCACAAAATCCCTATGCATAGGAAGTGGGTTAGACTTAAATGTGCTAGTCATATTCTTCATGATGCTCCCTTTATGTTTCAATTCTTATCTTTTATGTGAGCATCATCGAAATCATGATGCCTAGCTAGGGGCGTTAAGCGATAGCGCTTGTTGGGAGGCAACCCAATTTTACTTTTGTCCTTTTATTTTGCTCCTGTTTAGTAATAAATATTTCATATAGCCTCTGGTTAGATGTGGTTTTATGTTTAAATTAGTGTTTGTGCCAAGTAGAACCTTTGGGAAGACTTGGGTGAAGTCTATGCGATCTTGCTGTAAAAAACAGAAACTTTAGCGCTCACGAGATTAGATGCCATTTGAGTGATTTTAGGTTGATTATTTCTAAGATGATTAATAGAAAAATTCCTCAGGTCCACCAATTTATTTCATAATTTTTGGACTTACAGAAGTATTCGAATGATACAGATTACTACAGACTGTTCTGTTTTTGACAGATTCTGTTTTCTGTATGTTGTTTGCTTATTTTGATGAATCTATGAGTAGTATCGGAGGGTATGAACCATAGATAAGTTGGAATACAGTAGATATTACACCAATATGAATTGAGAATGAGTTCACAACATTACCTAAGTGGTAATTTATTTTCTTATACTAATGGAGCTTACGAGTTTTCTGTTGAGTTTTGTGTTGTGAAGTTTTCAAGTTTTGGGTAAAGATTCGATGGACTACGGAATAAGGAGTGGCAAGAGCCTAAGCTTGGGGATGCCCAAGGCACCCCAAGGTAATATTCAAGGACAACCAAGAGCCTAAGCTTGGGGATGCCCCGGATGGCATTCCCTCTTTTGTCTTCGTTCATCGGTAACTTTACTTGGAGCTATATTTTATTCACCACATGATATGTGTTTTGCTTGGAGCGCCATTTTATTTTGTTAGTATTTGCTTGATGTTATTTAGAATAATGTTTTGCATCTATATTTTCAATAAAAATTTCAAGGATAGCCTTTACCATGCTTATTTTGCAAGTATACATGTTGCTGTTTCAAAACAGAAAGTTTACTGCTGTTGCAAAAATTCCCTAGAAAAGTCAGAAAATGATAAAATGTTCAAACTTTTTGAATATTGAGCTCTGATAAATTTACTACAGTTTGGTATTTTTCTCATAATTTTGGAGTTAGGGAAGTATGATGAATCTTGCATTCTTTACAGACTGTACTGTTTTGGCAGATTACGGTTATGTTTGCATTGTTTGCATATGTTTGCTTGTTTGATGATTCTATTTGATGATAGGAGTATTAAATATGCAGAGACATTTAGTATGCAATTTTGAATAATAATTTTTGTGATTTGCTACAGTAGAGAATTATAAGGTTTTTGCATTGGTTTATACTAACTTATCTCACGAGTTCTTGTTGAGTTTGGTGTGGATGAAGCTTTCGAGATTTAGGAAACCGAGATATAAAAGGAATTAAGGAGATGAAAAAGCTCAAGCTTGGGGATGCCCAAGGCACCCCAAGATAATATTCCAAGAAATCTCAAGCATCTAAGCTTGGGGATGCCTCGTAGGCATCCCACCTTTCTTCTTCAACAATTATCGGTTAGTATCGATTGAACTTAAGTTTTTGCTTCTTCACATGATGTGTGCTATCCTTGAAATGCCACTTTGTTTTGTTTTGCATGATGTTTGAATAAAATACCAAGATATGAAATTCTTAAATGTTAGAGAGTCTCACATAGTTGCATAATTATTCGACTACTCATTGATCTTCACTGATATCTTTTTGGAGTAGTTTGTCATTTACTCGTGTGCTTCACTTATATCCTATGAGTAAATGGTTGAATGATTTGAATATCGTAAATCTGAAATTATGTATGTTTTATTTGCTTATCCCATGGGGAGTAATGACTTCACACCTTAGAAGTAGAGGTGGTAAATTTATTGAAGGTTAGCAAACATTGTATTGGTCACTTGAACAATTCATGAAAGAATATTGAAGGAAGAGAGATTTCACATATAAATATACTATCTTAGAAATCTTCTATGATTGTGAGCCCCATTAATTATTTTCAACCTCAGCAAGTTAGTTGAAATTGGACAAGGAAGACAACATAATGAGTTATGCTTGGGTATATTTGTATAGAAGTTATATTGTTATAGATCCTCCAACATGTGGTGCTTGCTATTTAGAATCGTTTGCTAGCCAAAATATCTGTACTAAGCGGGAATACTGCTTGTGCATCCAAATTCCTTGAACCAAGTTTCTTCCATGAGTGTCCACCATATCTACCTATATACGGTATTTACCTGCCGTTCCAAGTAAATTTGCATGTGCCAAACTCTAAACCTTTAAATAATAATCTGTTTTGTATGCCCGGATCGCTCATGTAGCGACTAGGGGCTGTCAGTATCTTCCATTCTAGGTGGGTTATTCTCACGATGAGTGGACTCCGCTCATCATTCACGAGAAAATGGCTGGTAACTGGGATGCCCAGTCCTATGATCAAAAGATCAAAAACAAATCGCAAATAATTTAAACAAAACTCCCCCAGGATTGTTGATAGTTGGAGGCATCTGTTGTTTCGGGCAAGCCATGGATTGATGATTGTTGGTGGTGGGGGAGTATAAACTTTACCATTCTGTTTGGGAACCGCCTATAATGTGTGTAGCATGGAAGATATTGGGAACTCTTGGTTGTTATGTTGACAACGAAAGCATACCTCTCAAAATTATTTTCATCTCTGTTTAATAGCTTCGAGCTCTGGCACCTCTGCAAATCCCTGCTTTCCTCTGCGAAGGGCCTATCTTTTACTTTTATGCAAGAGTTAGTAGTATTTCTTCTCATTCCAACCTACTCTTTAGTTGGCAAGCATCATGTGATGGGGAAAGATCTAAGCATATATGGCCATTTAAATATATTTGATCATGAATTATTATTGTTGACAATTATCTATATGATAAGTAAGTTGGGAGGCGAAACATTAATCCCCTATCTTTCTGTGTGTTCGATCGATGCTATTTGTTTTAAAAATATGCTTTGAGTGGCAGCAATCATGGAAGACTATATGATAGTTGAGTATGTGGGATTTGCTAAATCAAAGCTCTTACATAGACCCTTCCTGAAAATAAGATGAATTGCAATTGTTTGATGACTGAGAACATAGTTTGCTAGTTTTCAAGAAAGTTTATGGTCTATGCTTTAACATGTGAATAGCTTGTTACTTGATCGTGAGAAGTTTTATGAGATGAGTTGTTGTTATGACATATAATGATGCTAGAAAAGGTGATTGAAATTATCATTGATCAAACTTATGCACCTGCTAGCATTCACACTTCATAAATTATTTCTTTTATCATTTACCTACTCGAGGACGAGCATGAATTAAGCTTGGGGATGCTGATACATCTCCAACATATCTATAATTTATGAAGTATTCATGCTATTATATTATCTGTTTTGGATGTTTATGGGCTTTACTAAGCACTTTTATATTATTTTTGGGACTAACCTATTAACCGGAGGCCGAGCCCAAATTGTTGTTTTCTTGCCTATTTCAGTGTTTCAAAGAAAAGGAATATCAAACGGAGTCCAAACGGAATGAAACCTTTGGGGGAGTTATTTTTGGAACGGAAGCAATCCAGGAGACTTGGAGTAGACGTCAAGCAAGCTTCGAGGAAGCCACGAGGCAGAGAGGCACGCCCCCACCCTCATGGGCCCCTCATGGCTCCCCTGACCGACTTCTTTCGCCTATATATGTCCATATACCCTAAAAACATCAGGGAACACAATAGATCGGAGTTCCGCCGCCGCAAGCCTCTGTAGCCACCAAAAACCTCTCAGGAGCCTATTCCGGCACCCTGCCGGAGGGGTAATCCATCACCCGTGGCCATCTTCAGCATCCCGGTGCTCTCCATGATGAGGAGGGAGTAGTTCACCCTCGGGGCTGAGGGTATGTACTAGTATCTATGTGTTTGATCTCTCTCTCTCTCGTGTTCTTGAGGTGATACGATATTGTTGTATCACGAGCTTTGCTATTATAGTTAGATCTTATGATGTTTCTCCCCCTCTACTCTCTTGTAATGGATTGAGTTTTCCCTTTGAAGTTATCTTATCGGATTGAGTCTTTAAGGATTTGAGAACACTTGATGTATGTCTTGCATGTGCTTATCTGTGGTGACAATGGGATATTCACATGATCTACTTGATGTATGTTTTGGTGATCAACTTGCTGGTTCAATGAACTTATGCATAGGGGTTGGCACATGTTTTCATCTTGACTCTCCAGTAGAAACTTTGGGGCACTCTTTGAAGTACGTTGTGTTGGTTGAATATATGAATCTGAGATTGTGTGATGCATATCGTATAATCATACCCACTGATACTTGAGGTGACATTGGAGTATCTAGGTGACATTAGGGTTTTGGTTGATTTGTGTCTTAAGGTGTTATTCTAATACGAACTCTATGATAGATCGAACAGAAAGAATAGCTTCATGGTATTTTACTACGGACTCTTGAATAGATCGATCAGAAAGGATAACTTTGAGGTGGTTTCATACCCTACAATAATCTCCTCGTTTGTTTTCCGCTATTAGTGACTTTGGAGTGACTCTTTGTTGCATGTTGAGGG
Source organism: Triticum aestivum (assembly GCF_018294505.1). Classification (NCBI taxonomy): domain Eukaryota; kingdom Viridiplantae; phylum Streptophyta; class Magnoliopsida; order Poales; family Poaceae; genus Triticum; species Triticum aestivum. The sequence continues at coordinate 473,910,923 of NC_057807.1, read as the reverse complement.
ATAGTTATATGATCCAATTATGTTATTATTGTTGAGAGAACTTGCACTAGTGAAAGTATGAACCTTAGGCCTTGTTTCCTAGCATTGCAATACCATTTACACTCACTTTTATCATTAGTTACCTTGCTCTTTTTATATTTTCAGATTACAAATACCTATATCTACCATCTATATTGCACTTGTATCACCATCTCTTCGCCGAAATAGTGCACCTATACAATTTACCACTATATTGGGTGTGTTGGGGACACAAGAGACTCTTTGTTATTTGGTTGCAGGGTTGCTTGAGAGAGACCATCTTCATCCTACGCCTCCCATGGATTGATAAACCTTAGGTCATCCACTTGAGGGAAATTTGCTACTTCCCTACAAACCTCTGCACTTGGAGGCCCAACAACGTCTACAAGAAGAAGGTTGTGTAGTAGACATCACACCATCCCTAGGCCGTGTGGGTCCGTCCCTACGGCATGTATCCCTTCCACATTTATCAGAGCGAGTTACAATCCTTTGCAAGCTACTTCTTAATTATTGACTGCCTGACTGGCGCTTCGTTGCCAAGAACGTCTCGCGCCCTTGCAAGCCCTCCCGAGGGAGTCCTGGATTAAGGAGTCCTCAAACAACCGGACTATATACTTTGGCCGGACTGTTGGACTATGAAGATACAAGATTTAAGACTTCCTCCCGTGTCCGGATGGGACTCTCCTTTGCATGGAAGGCAAGCTTGGCAACTAGCCCCCTCCGGTGTCTATATAAATCGGAGGGTTTAGTTCGTAGGACAACGACAATCATAATCATAGGCTAGCTTCTAGGGTTTAGCCTCTACGATCTCGTGGTAGATCAACTCTTGTAGTACTCATATCATCAAGATCAATCAAGCAGGAAGTAAGGTATTACCTCCATCGAGAGGGACCGAACCTGGGTAAAACATTGTGTCCCCTGTCTCCTGTTACCATTAGCCTTAGACGCACCGTTCGGGACCCCCTACCCGAGATCCACCGGTTTTGACACCGACATTGGTGCTTTCACTGAGAGTTCCACTGTACTGTCGTGATAGGGCTTGATGGCTCGCCTTGTTGTCAAGGACAACATCACCTCTGGAGGAACCCTGGATATAGGCCAGATTCTTTGGTTGGGCAGTTTCATCATGGCCGCCCGTTCGGCTGCCACGCCGACGATGACTTCTCAGGTCATCAAGAACAACCTCCATGTCAGCTCGGAATTCACCGAGCAGATGGATCCAATGGATCTCTCCTCCCTGAACGAGCTCTTGGATCGCATCGCCGCCCTGGGAGTCGCCACGGACTATGATCGGATCGGGCTTAAACCCGACCAAAGGGAGATTAGCTCTCCGCCGGTCACCCATCAGATAGTGGTGGTGGAGGAACAAAACAGTGATTCTTCCTCTATTTTGAGGACGAACTATGTCCAGATTCCCAAGCTCTTCGAGCCGGATACCCGTCTATGGGAGGACATGGCCCAGGCTCCGAACTTAGAATCGGGCAACGGGCCACAAATATTGGGCAACATCCTGGAGCCCGAGCTGCCAAGCTCGGGAGCTCCTTTGCCCCTGGGTCTTAGATCGGATCAGGACGTGGACTTAAGTCTACCCACCCACCCAGACACAAGTGATCTTTCCCACATTAGACAAGAGCCCCAAGAGACAGTACACCACTTCTGGGCCAGATTCCTCCTTGTAATGAGCAAGGTTAAGGACTGTCACGAGGAAGACACAATCTCATTCTTTTGCAAAAATTGCACGGACAAGGGAATCCTCAACGCCATAAGTCACCGTGACATAGCACACTTCGCCGACTTGGCGGCCATAGTACAGAAGTACTGTGCGATGGAAAGCGCCTGGAAAACCCAAACAAAATTCTGGGATCCTCCGGCTCTAACTAAACCCCTCGTCCGAACTAAAAGGGTGCGCTCTCACAAGTCACCCAATCCAATTACAAAGAAGCCAAATCCCTCTACAGGGCGTGGAACCGTATGGAGAGATGGCTCAACATGCCATGCAAAATTCACAGCACACCAGTCATCATACCAACACACAGCCTTAGAGCATGTTGGATACTCCGGCAGGTGGCCAAGAGCGGCGAGGACCTTCTCATTAACAATACCACAGAGCACCATCCCGCAGAGAATAACAACACAATACTGACAGTCTTCAAGACTTTCGCCTCAAACAATAGGTGCAAGCGAGCGCTCCGCAGCCTCGCCGAAGTCTGCCACATCGCAGCAATAAACCCGTGGAACGATACGGCCATAACCTTCAACGCCAGCGACGAACCTCAATTCCGAACAGTCCGAGCACCAGCCGCTTTGGTCCTTAGTACAATTGTGGACGACTTCCGGCTTACTAAAGTGCTCATGGACGGCGGCAGCGGATTAAACCTCATCTATGAGGAAACTCTTAACAAAATGGAAATAGATAAGAGCCGCATTGAGCAAAGCAGCACGACCTTCAGAGGAATCATCCCTAGTCGGGAGGCACGATGCGCGGGAAAAATAACACTGGATGTGGTATTCGGCACACCAGAGAATTATAGGTCTGAAGAAATCACATTCCAAGTGGCCCAGTTTGATAGGGGATACCATGCCCTTTCATGGCGGGACGCATTCACAAGCTTCCAAGCTATACCCCATTACGGGTACATGAAGCTTAAGATGTCGAGGCCCAATGGAATCATCACTCTAGCCAGTGATCTGAACATAGCACTCCGCACCGAAAATAAAACCGCCGCACTAGCCCTGGAGGCATTATCAAAAGCCCTCGCGGCCGAAGAGTTAACTGTGCTGCGCTCCACAGTGGACAGGGACGACGTGATACTCAACAAACGACCCAAGTCCACCTCTTTTAAACCAGCAGACGAAATAGTGAAATTCCAGGTCCACCCAACGGACCCTACAAAAATAGCATCAATTGGGGCACAGCTGAACCCCACAATAGACGCCGCACTATGAGAGTTCTTGCGCGAGAATTGGGACATTTTCGCCTGGCATCCTTCGGATATGCCAGGTATCCCACGCAGACTGACCGAGCATAGCCTAAACATACTGAAGGGATACAAGCTGGTCAAGCAGACTCTTTGGCGCTTTTCAGAACCCAAGCGACAAGCCATGGGAGAAGAGCTAGCCAAGCTACTCGAAGCCAGATTCATCAGAGAAATAAAACATCCGAACTGGCTAGCAAACCTGGTGATGGTACCAAAGAAGGACAAATCCTGGCGCCTATGCGTCGATTTCAAAGACCTCAATAAGGCTTGCCCTAAGGATCCCTTCCCCCTCCCCCGCATCGATCAAATCATCAACGCTACCGCATGACACGAGTAATTGTGCTTCCTCGACGCATACTCCAGATACCATCAAATCAAGATGGCGGAGTCCGATCAAGCCGGAACAGCATTCATCACTCCATACAGCCCCTTCTGTTTTAACACCATGCCTTTCGGGCTCAAAAACGCCGGTGCAACCTATCAATGCATGATTCAGACATGCTTGGAAACACAAATCGGCAAAATAGTGGAGGCGTACGTAGACGATGTAGTTATCAAAACTAGACGCGTCGAATCTTTAGTACACGACTTGAGGCTTACGTTCGACAATCTCCGAACATACGACATCAAGCTCAATCCGGAAAAAATGCATTTTCATCGTACCCAGCGGAAAGCTATTGGGTTTTATTGTTTCCAATAGAGGAATTGAAGCAAATCTGGCTAAAATCCGAGCTATGTCACAGTTGGCTACCCCAACAGACCTCAAGCAAATCCAGAAATTAACTGGATGCGTGGCCGCCTTAAGCCGCTTTATCTCCCGATTAGGAGAAAAGGCACTACCCCTTTATCGCCTCCTTCGACGCACGAAACACTTCGAGTGGACGGATGTGGCTACGGCCGGACTGGAGGAAATAAAATCCCTCATGGCCACCAATCCAATCCTGGCCACGCCAAATATCGGCGAACCCATGTTGTTATATATAGTGGCAACACACCAGGTTGTAAGCGCAGTGCTCGTCGTCGAACGAGAGACAGACGGACATAAGGTCCTGCTTCAAAAGCCGGTATACTATGTATCCACTGTCCTCACTCCATGCAAATCACGGTACCCATATTATCAAAAGATAGCATACACGGTCTTCATGGCATCCCGAAAACTACGACACTACTTTCAAGAGTGTTCAATCACGGTGGCTTCCGAAGTACCACTCAATGACATAATAAATAACCGCGATGCCAAGGGCCGGATTGCTAAATGGGCTATTGAGATCCTCCCATTAAACATAACATACAAACCACGGCGAGCCATTAAGTTGCAAGTACTGGCTGGCTTCGTCGCGGAATGGACAGAAGCCGAACTCCCTAAAGAGTATGGCGCGTACTCCAATTGGATCATGCACTTTGATGGCTCTAAGATGCTGGCCGGTCTAGGGGTAGGCGTTGTCCTGACATCCCCCACCGGAGATACAGTCCAATACGTACTCCAAATACTATACACAGATTCCAACAATGCCACCGAATATGAGGCCCTGTTGCATGGTCTCCGGATGGCAGTCTCCATGGGAATTCAACGCCTAGAAGTTCGTGGGGATTCAAACCTCACAATATCTCAAATAAATGGAGACTTTGATGCCAAGGACCCAAAAATGGCGGCCTACCGCAACGCCGTCCTCAAAATGTTAGCTCGGTTCGAGGGGCTCGAATTCCACCATGTGGTCCGATAAAACAACCAAGCGGCGAATATCCTCGCCCACATCGGCGCTAAGCGCGATCCCGTCCCACCTAATAGATTTTTGGAAAGGCTATTCAAGCCATCCGTGGTGTGGGAAGGGGGGACCGGCGATGCCAGTCCGGATCTGAACACAACCCCAGATCCGGCACAATCTGACGTAACCGGAGGCTCCGCCACCGAAATAACACCTTCGGCCCACGTGATTATGGTGGTCATCGCCCCGTGGACAGAACCCTTCTTAGCCTACTTAAATAGGCAAGAACTCCCTGAGGACCAAAATGAGGCTCGTTGCATTGTGCGGCGCTCCAAAGCCTACAGGGTCCATGAGGGAGAGCTTTATAAGAAAAGCATGACTGGAGTTCTCCAAAGGTGCATCTCCGTAGAGGAAGGGAGACAACTCTTGGCCGAAATTCATGTCAGACTCGGTGGCCACCATGCCGCAGCTCGGGCGCTCGTAAGCAAGGCCTTTCGTACATGTTTTTACTGGCCGACAACCCGGGCAGACGCACAGGACCTTGTCAAACATTGCGTCAGTTGCTAGCTTTTTGCAAATCAAAGCCATATGCCACCTACTGCTCTCCAAACAATCCCCATAACTTGCCCCTTTGCGGTCTGGGGGCTCGATATGGTTGAACCCCTTAAAGAAGGAAGCCATAAGAAGAAATACTTGTTGGTCATGGTCGATAAATTCACCAAATGGATAGAAGCCAAACCAGTTAAAACGGCCGAGTCCGGACTAGTGATAGACTTCATATCCGAGGTCATACACCGTTATGGTGTCCCCCACAACATCATCACCGATAACGGCTCAAACTTCACGGCTGACGAGGTGAAAACTTGGTGCGGCAAAATGGGCATAAAGCTCGATTATGCATCCGTCTATCACCCCCAAACAAACAGTCAAGTCGAACGAGCGAATGGTTTTATTATGAGCGGCATTAAGCCCAGGCTAGTGCGATCCTTGAAGGAACCCGATACGCACTGGGTCGAGGAGCTTGACTCCATACTATGGGGCTGCAGACCACGCCAAATCGCACAACCGGATACACACCATTTTTTATGGTGTACGGCGTAGAGGCAGTGCTACCCTGCGATATCATCCATGACTCACCTCGAGTGCGCATGTATGAAGAGAGAGAAGCCGAGATGGATCGGTAGGACGGCTTAGATGCCCTGGAGGAGGAGCGTGACGTTGCAAAGGCCTGTTCCGCATTTTATCAACAACAGGCTCGAAGGTATCAAAGCAGAGAAGTACAGGCCAAAACTTACAACATTACCGAACTCGTTCTACGCCTACCAGAGAAGAAAAAGGACAAGCTCAATCCCAAATGGGAAGGTCCCTTCATCATTGATAAAGTTCTCACCGGAGGAGCGTACCATCTCCATGATGCATCCGATAATCGACTCGAGCCGAACCCATGGAACGCGGCCAGACTCCGAAGATTTTACGCCTAGTGCCGAACTCCGTGTTTGTCTCCTTACCTCCGTCTTCCTTTTTAAATTATACCCCTCTCCCTCCTTTATATATATATAGCCTTAAAAAGCTTCAAGTATGCTTTGACCGCACACTCCTGCCGCACTATGCGCGCTCGATATACCTGGGGGCTTCTTATACAGAAGCTTAATATAATTGTCTTCTGGGCTTTATGCCCACCACATATGCATCACTTCTCCATATGTGCCTTTATTCACCACTATATGCATCGATATGACTTAAGTTTTGGCCAAGCTGGGTTGCGTGGCTCTTGTGTTTATGCCCTACGTTCCCGTTAATTCGGCTAGGGCATAAGGGGAGCACCTCTACGATTGTTACTGCCGGGTCAGCCGGATGTGTACCTTAGACTGGGTGAAGCCGAAAGCTAGCATTCTTAAGAGAATATTCGGTCGGTGAACAAAAGATGTCTTTTACCTATTACAAAATATGCCCCAGATGCTTATATCCTGTGTCATTTTTCGCAGTTCGGACATGCACATTAATGCATGCACACCCAGGGAAAGGAACCCTTAACGGAACTATTCTCCCTGGAAGATGTTTCTTACTACCCATGTAATATAACATAACTAATTGGGTACTTGTCTGTTCAAGCATGACACATCTCCAACGTATCTATAATTTTTGATTGTTCCATGCTATTATATTACCCCTTTTGGATGTTTATGGGCTTTATTTTACACATTTATATCATTTTTGGGACTAACCTACTAACCGGAGGCCCAACCCATATTGTTGTTTTTTTTGCCTATTTCAGTATTTCGAAGAAAAGGAATATCAAACGGAGTCCAAATGGAATGAAACCTTTGGGAGCGTGATTTTTGGAACAAACATGATCCAGAGGACTTGGAGTGCAAGTCAAGAAGTAGCTGAGGCTCCCACGAGATAGGAGGTCGCCCCCCTATAGGGCGCACCCCCTGTCTTGTGGGCCCCTCGGGCGGCCACCGACGTAATTCTTCCTCCTATATAAGCCTACGTACCCCGAAAACATCCAGGGGGCAGACGAAACACAATTTCCACCACCGTAACCTTCTGTATCCGCGAGATATCATTTTGGAGCCTTCGCCAACACTCTGCCGGAGGGGGAATCGAGCATGGAGGGCTTCTACATCAACATCCTTGCCCCTCTGATGAGTTGTGAGTAGTTTACCACAGACCTACGGGTCCATTGTTATTAGCTAGATGGCTTCTTCTCTCTTTTTAGATCTCAATACAATGTTCTCCCCCTCTCTTGTGGAGATCTATTCGATGTAAACTCTTTCTGCGGTGTGTTTGTCGAGATCCGATGAATTGTGGGTTTATGATCAAGTTTATCTATGAATAATATTTGAATCTTCTCTGAATTCTTTTATGTATGATTGAGTTATCTTTGCAAGTCTCTTTGAATTATCAGTTTGGTTTAGCCTACTAGATTGATCTTTCTTGCCATGGGAGAAGTGCTTAGCTGTGGGCTCAATCTTGCGGTGTCCTTACCCAGTGACAGAAAGGGTTGCAAGGCACGTATTGTATTGTTGCCATGGAGGATAACAAGATGGGGTTTATATCATATTGCTTGAGTTTATCCCTCTACATCATGTCATCTTGCTTAATGCATTACTCTGTTCTTATGAACTTAATACTCTAGATGCAGGCAGGAGTCGGTCGATGTGTGGAGTAATAGTAGTAGATGTAGGCAGGAGTCGGTCTACTTGTTGCGGACGTGATGCCTATATACATGATCATGCCTAGATAATCTCATAACTATTCGCTTTTCTATCAATTGCTCGACAGTAATTTGTTCACTCACCGTAATACTTATGCTATCTTGAGAGAAGCCACAAGTGAAACCCATGGCCCCCGGGTCTATCTCATATCATATTTGCTTCCAATCTACTTTTATTTGCATCTTTACTTTTTGCATCTATATTATAAAATACCAAAAATATATTTATCTTATCTTACTATCTTTGTTAGATGTCACTTTCGCAAGTGGATGTGAAGGGATTGACAACCCCTTTATTGCGTTGGTTGCGAGTTCTCAGTTTGTTTGTGTAGGTGCGTGGGACTTTTGAGGAGCCTCCTACTGGATTGATACCTTGGTTCTCAAAAACTAAGGGGAATACTTACGCTACTATTGCTACATCACCCTCTCCTCTTCGAGGAAAACCAACGCAAGCTCAAGACGTAGCAAGAAGGATTTTTGGCGCCGTTGCCGGGGAGGTCTTCGCTCAAGTCAAGACATACCAAGTACCCATCACAAACCCATCTCCCTCGCATTTACATTATTTGCCATTTGCCTCTCGTTTTCCTCTCCCCCACTTCACCCTTGCCGTTTTATTCGCCCTCTCTTTCCCAATCTCCTCCTCTCTTTTCGCTTGCCTTTTCTGTTTGCTTGTGTGTTGGATTACTTGTTTCCATGGCGCAAGATAATACCAAATTGTGTGATTTCTCGAATACCAATAATAATGATTTCCTTAGTACTCCGATTGCTCCTCTTACTGATGTTGAGTCTTGTGAAATCAATACTATTTTGCTGAATCTTGTTATGAAAGATCAATTTGCCGGCCTTCCTAGTGAAGATGCCGCTACTCATCTAAACAATTTTGTTGATTTGTGTGATATGCAAAAGAAGAAAGATACGGATAACAATATTGTCAAATTGAAGTTATTTCCGTTTTCACTCAGAGATCGTGCTAAAGTTTGGTTTTCGTCTTTGCCTAAAAATAGTATTGATTCTTGGAACAAGTGTAAGGATGCTTTTATCTCTAAATATTTTCCTCCCGCTAAGATCATCACTCTTAGGAACGATATCATGAATTTTAAACAACTTGATCATGAGCATGTTGCCCAATCTTGGGAAAGAATGAAATTGATGCTTCACAATTGCCCTACTCATGGTTTGAATTTATGGATGATCATACAAAATTTTTATGCCGGTTTGAACTTTGCTTCTAGAAATCTCTTAGATTCGGCCGCGGGAGGCACGTTTATGGAAATCACGTTAGGAGATGCTAAAAAACTTCTTGATAATATCATGGCTAATTATTCTCAATGGCACACCGAAAGATCTTCTAGTAAAAAAGTGCATGCTATAGAAGAAATCAATGTTTTGAGTGGAAAGATGGATGAACTTATGAAATTGTTTGCTACTAAAATACTCCTCTTGATCCCAATGATATGCCTTTGTCTTCCTTTATTGAGAATAATAATGAATCTATGGATGTGAATTTCGTTGGTAGGAATAGTTTTGGAAACAATGCTTATAGAGGAAACTTCAATGCTAGACTGTTCCCTAGTAATCCCTCTAATAATTATGGAAATTCCTACAAATAATTCTTATGGTAATTTTAATAAGATGCCCTCTGATTTTGAGAATAGTGTGAAAGAATTTATGATTTCTCAAAAGAATTTTAATGCTTTGCTTGAAGAAAAATTGCTCAAAGTTGATGATTTGGCTAGGAACGTTTATAGACTTTCGCTTGATGTTGATTCTCTTAAACTTAGATCTCTTCCTCCTAATCATGATATCAATGAGTCTCTCAAAGTAATGAGAATTTCCATTGACGAGTGCAAGGAAAGAACCGCTAGATTGCGTGCTAAAAAAGATAGCTTTATAAAAGCGTGTTCTTCTAGTTTCCATGAAAATAATGATGAGGATCTTAAAGTTATTGATGCGTCTCCTATTAGATCTATGTTTTGCAATATGAATCTTGATGATTATAGGACTGATGATGAATCAACTTTGCCTAGAAGGCGTCCCAAGAATTCGGAGTTTTTAGATCTTGATGCTAAATTTGGTAAAAGCGGGATTGGAGAAGGCACAACTTCAAATAACATTGAATCCACTATCTCGGATTTCAAGGAATTTGATTATGATAATTGTTCTTTAGAAGGTAGTATTTCCTTGTTGCAATCCGTTGTTAATTCTCCTCATGCTTATAGTCAAAATAAAGCTTTTACCAAACATATTGTTGATGCCTTGATGCAATCTTATGATGAAAAACTTAATTTGGAAGTTTCTATACCTAGAAAACTTAATGATGAGTGGGAACCTACTATAAAGATTAGAATTAAAGATCATGAGTGTTTTGATTTGTGTGATTTGGGTGCTAGTGTTTCCATGATTCCGAAAACATTATGTGATATTCTAGGTTTCAATGATCTTGATGATTGCTCTTTAAATTTGCACCTTGCGCATTCCACCATTAAAAAGCCAATGGGAAGGATCAATGATTTTCTTATTGTTGCAAATAGAAATTTGGTGCCCGTGGATTTTATCGTTCTTGATATAGATTGCAATCTTTCTTGCCCTTTTATTCTTGGTAGACCCTTCCTTAGAATGATTGGCGCGATTATTGATATGAAGGAAGGGAATATTAGATTCCAGTTTCCATTAAAGAAAGGCATGGAGCACTTTCCAAGAAATAAAGTCAAATTACCTTATGAATCTATCATGCGGGCTACTTATGAATTTAGTGCCAAAGATGGCACTCGTTAGATCTATCTTTGCTTTTATGCCTAGCTAGGGGCGTTAAACGATAGCGCTAGTTGGGAGGCAACCCAATTTTATTTATGTTTTTTGTTTTTGCTCCTGTTTAGTAATAAATCTTGTATATACCTTCTGTTTAGATGTGTTTTTATATTTTAGTTAGTGTTTGTGCCAAGTAGTACCTATAGGATAACCTATGATGATAGTTGATTTGATTCTGCTGAAAAACAGAAACTTTGTGTGCACGAATATAATTTTGTTAAATCACAGGAACGTCCTTTTGCGTTCATTCTTTTTGCTGCTGATCAATAAACAAATTTTCTAGGACTTCCTATTTTTGTAGTATTTTTGGGGTTACAGAAGTTTGCATTAGTTACAGATTTCTACAGACTGTTCTGTTTTTGACAGATTCTGTTTTTCGTGTGTTGTTTGCTTATTTCAATGCATCTATGGACAATAAAATAGTTTATAAACCATAGATAAGTTGGAATACAGTAGGTTTAACACCAAAATAAATAAAGAATGAGTTCATTACAGTACCTTATGTGGTGGTTTTGTTTTCTTTCACTAACGGAGCTTATAAGATTTCCTGTTGAATTTTGTGTTGTGAAGTTTTCAAGTTTTGGGTAAAGCTTTTATGGACTATGGAATAAAGGGTGGAAAGAGCCTAATCTTGGGGATGCCCAAGGCACCCCAAGATATTCAAGGATATCCAAAAGCCTAAGCTTGGGGATGCCCCGGGAAGGCATCCCCTCTTTCGTCTTCGTTCATTGGTAACTTTTCTTGGAGCTATATTTTTTTCGCCACATGATATGTGTTTTGCTTGGAGCGTCGTGTATTATATTAGTCTTTGTTTTTTAGTTTAACACAATCATCCTTGCTTTACAAACCTTTTGGGAGAAGCCTATTTGAATACTCTATGTGCTTCACTTATATCTTTTGAGCTTGATAATTTTTACTCTATTGCTTCACTTATATTTTTTAGAGCACGGTGGTGACTTAATTTTGAAGAAATTACTAGTCTCTAATGCTTCACTTATATATTTTTGAGAGTCTTTTAGAACAACATGGTATTTGCTATAGTTTTAAAGTTGGTCCTAGAATGATGAGCATCCAAGTTGGGTATAATAAAAACTATCATAGAAAGTGAATTGGATGCTATGATCAATTTGATGCTTGATAATTGTTTTGAGACATGGAGGTAGTGATATTAAAGTCATGCTAGTTGGGTGATTATGGATTTAAATAATGCTTGTGTTGAAGTTTGTGATTCCCGTAGCATGCACGTATGGTGAACCGCTTTGTGATGAAGTTGGAGCACAATTTTATTTATTGATTGTCTTCCTTATGAGTGGCGGTCGGGGACGAGCGATGGTCTTTTCCTACCAATCTACCCCCCTAGGAGCATGCGTGTAGTACTTTTGTTTCTGATGACTTCTAGAATTATGGAACAAGTACATGAGTTCTTTTAACTAATGTTGATTTGATGGATTATACGCACCCTTTCACCCTTCCATCATTGCTAGCCTTTCTTGTGCCGCGCAACTTTTGCCAGTACCATACACCCACCATTACCTTCCTCAAAACAGCCACCATACCTACCTATTATGGCATTTCCATAGCCATTTCGAGATATATTGCCATGCAACTTCCCACCGTTCCATTCATATGACACACATTACTTTTGTCATATTGCACTTTGCATGATCATGTAGTTGACATTGTATTTGTGGCAAGGCCACCTTCATAATTTTCATACACGTCGCTCTTGATTCATTGCATATCCTAGTACACCGCCGGAGGCATTCATAGAGAGTCATATCTTGTTCTAGCTTTGAGTTTTAAATCCATAAAAGTGTGATGATCTTCATTATTAGAGCATTGTCCTAGTGAGGAAAGGATGATGAAGACTATGATTCCCCCACAAGTTGGGATGAGACTTCGGACTTTACAAAAAAAAGAAGAGAAAGGCGAAAAAGAAAAAAGGGGAAGGCCAAAGAAAAAAAAAGAGAAAAAGAAAAAGGAAAAAATATATAAAATGGGAGAAAAAGAGAGAAGGGACAATGCTACTATCTCTTTTTCCACACTTGTGCTTCAAAATAGCACCATGATCTTCATGATAGAGAGTCTCATATGTTGTCACTTTCATATACTAGTGGGCATTTTTCATTATAGAACTTGGCTTGTATATTCCAATGATGGGCTTCCTCAAAGTGCCCTAGGTCTTCGTGAGCAAGCAAGTTGGATGCACACCCACTTAGTTTCTTTTGTTGAGCTTTCATATATTTATAGCTCTAGTGCATCCGTTGCATGGCAATCCCTACTCACTCACATTGATATCTATTAATGGGCATATCCATAGCCCGTTGATACGCCTAGTTGATGTGAGACTATCTTCTCCTTTTTGTCTTCTCCACAACCACCATTCTATTCCACATATAGTGCTATGTTCATGGCTCACGCTAATGTATTGCGTGAAAGTTGAAAAAGTTTGAGATTATTAAAGTATGAAACAATTGCTTGGCTTGTCATCGGGGTTGTGCATGATTAAATACTCTGTGTGATGAAGATAGAGCAACAGCCAGACAATATGATTTTGTAGGGATAACTTTCTTTGGCCATGTTATTTTGAGAAGACATGATTACTTTGATTAGTATGCTTGAAGTTTAACCATTTTCATGTTAATATGAACTTTTATTTTGTATCATTTGGATCTGAACATTCATGCCACAATACAGAAAATTACATTGAGAACTATGCTAGGTAGCATTCCACATCAAAAATTCTCTTTTTATCATTTACCTACTCGAGGACGAGCAGGAATTAAGCTTGGGGATGCTTGATACATCTCCAACATATCTATAATTTTTGATTGTTCCATGCTATTATATTACCCCTTTTGGATGTTTATGGGCTTTATTTTACATATTTATATCATTTTTGGGACTAACCTACTAACCGGAGGCCCAACCGATATTGCTGTTTTTTTTGCCTATTTCAGTATTTCGAAGAAAAGGAATATCAAACGGAGTGCAAACGAAATGAAACCTTCGGGAGCGTGATTTTTGGAACGAATGTGATCCAGAGGACTTGGAGTGCAAGTCAAGAAGCAGCCGATGCTCCCAGGAGATAGGAGGGCGCGCCCCGTGTCTCGTGGGCCCCTCGGGCGGCCACCGACGTAATTCTTCCTCCTATATAAGCCTACATACCCTGAAAACATCCAGGGGCAGACGAAACACAATTTCCACCACCGTAACCTTCTGTATCCGTGAGATCTCATCTTGAAGCCTTCGCCGGCACTCTGCCGGAGGGGGAATCAACCACGGAGGGCTTCAACATCAACATCCTTGCCCCTCCGATGAGTTGTGAGTAGTTTATCACAGACCTACGGGTCCATAGTTATTAGCTAGATGGCTTCTTCTCTCTTTTTGGATCTCAATACAATGTTCTCCCCCTCTCTTGTGGAGATCTATTCGATGTAAACTCTTTTTGCGGTGTGTTTGTCAAGATCCGATGAATTGTGGGTTTATGATCAAGTTTATCTATGAATAATATTTGAATCTTCTCTGAATTCTTTTATGTATGATTGAGTTATCTTTGCAAGTCTCTTCGAATTATGAGTTTGGTTTGGCCTACTAGATTGATCTTTTTTGCCATGGGAGAAGTGCTTAGATTTGGGTTCAATCTTGCGGTGTCCTTACCCCGTGACAGAAAGGGTTGCAAGGCACGTATTGTATTGTTCCCATCGAGGATAACAAGATGGGGTTTATGTCATATTGCTTGAGTTTATTCCTCTACATCATGTCATCTTGCTTAATGTGTTACTCTGTTCTTATGAACTTAATACTCTAGATGCAGGCAGGAGTCGGTCGATGTGTGGAGTAATAGTAGTAGATGTAGGCAGGAGTCGGTCTACTTGTTGCGGACGTGATTCCTATATACATCATCATGCCTAGATGATCTCATAACTATTCGCTTTTCTATCGATTGCTCGACAGTAATTTGTTCACCCACCGTAATACTTATGCTATCTTGAGAGAAGCCACTAGTGAAACCTATGGCCCCTAGGTCTATCTCATACCATATTTGCTTCCAATCTACTTTTATTTGCATCTTTACTTTTTGCATCTATATTATAAAATACCAAAAATATATTTATCTTATCTTACTATCTTTATTAGATCTCACTTTCGCAAGTGGCCGTGAAGGGATTGACAACCCCTTTATTGCGTTGGTTGCGAGTTCTCAGTTTGTTTGTGTAGGTGCGTGGGACTTTTGAGGAACCTCCTACTGGATTGATACCTTGGTTCTCAAAAACTGAGGGAAATACTTACGCTACTATTGCTGCATCTGTTGGCGTTCTGGGAACGGGGGTCCCCAGACTTGCCTGCCTGCGGCCTGCGGCGTGGCTCAAAGAGGGGCCCAGCACGGCCCACCTTCATCAACACAAGCTCAAGACCATCGCGAGGGGCCAAGCCTCGCAGGGCGGACGTCAAGGAGCTTCCTCAGGCACGACCTCATCAGGCTGGCTCGCGAGGAGGCAGAGAGTTCAAGGCAGGGTACCTCGCGAGGTGCCCATGATGCAAGCCATGATGACCAAGGGTGCCAGTCGGGCGCCAGCCCGTGCAGTGTCCTCCTTTCCTCTTTGGTGCAAAGGGAGCAAGCGCAGGCGAGAGCATCAAGCAAAGGCATCCATTTCGGTGCAACAAGACCAAGACCAGTCCAACGGCAGGATGGAGGTCACCGTGGAGCCCAAGCCGGCGTCACCACCAGAGCCTTTGACAGGCGAGGACCAACTTTAGTCAGGATAAGTGTACCAGCTGTTCCCCTTCAAAATGGCCAATTGTTGGCGCCCTTCCCGCTCAATATTTGGGAGGAGGCCCAGGGCCTTTGCCTATAAATAGGACCAGCCACCCCCAGGGTAGAGGATCAAAAAGAAAGGAGAGGATCGAGAGAAAGGAGAGGATCGAGAGAAAGAAGAGGATCGGGTATCCAGCATACACCTAGGATAGAGAGAGAAACCTGATCGAGAACCAAGTAGCTCCAATCAAGAACAGACCCTCGCAAGGCTATTCTTCCTTGTATTGTTCATCATCAGCCCAAGAGGCAATCCACCACGCCACACACTGGAGTAGCGTATTACACCACAAGGGTGGCCTAAACCAGTATAAACCCTGTGTCTCTTGTGTTGATCTTTTCGTAGTTTAGATCCCAGCGATTCAGTGAGGAGCAGGTAGGCAGAGGGTGTAATCTCCGCGAGCACCCCAGAGTTCGAACCTCAAGGGTCTGCCGGAACCCGAAATCCGACATTTGGCGCGCCAGGTAGGGTTGCACCGGAATTCGCCTTCCGTTGTCCCGTTCTTCTCCGACCATCGCCTCCATGTACGATGCATGTCGGGCTCGCGCCGAGCGCCGCGCTGCCCTCGCTTCACGCATCGCCCAGACGGCCCCCGTCGGCGGGCGCCCCCGTCGTTCCCCGTCACCCGCCGTCAACGCCGCCACCGGCTCGGCGGGGGATGGGCAGCAAGCATCGTCCTAGCACCCATCCATGAGGCGATACGGCTGCACTACCACACCCTCGCTCACTCCTGCTGGTTCTTCCTCTCGCGCGCCCCGCGCGGCCATGGAGGCTCGAGCTGCGCTCATCGCGGCAAACGAGCTCCTACGCTACCGCCCAATCGACGACGTCTACGAGGAGTGGCTCGACCGAGTCGCTGAGCTCGTCCGCGCCGCTGGGGGCTCCCCCGCGCCGTCCTTCTCGCTGCACCGCGCCCCACCCTGCGCGGGCAATGAAGCTCCTGGGGCGCCTCAGCCGCCTCCCCCTCGAGAAGGCGCCCTGGCTCCAAGGCGCGCGACCCCTGAGCGGAACCCGCTTCGTCAGGCGCCAGCGCGGCAGGAGCAGAGGTGCCAAGAAGTCCCACGCCCTCGAGAAGCTGCTCGAGCGCTCCCTGCTCCGGCACGTCAAGACCCCGCGCTGCTCCCAGCTTCAGCGCATGGGGACCCACAAGATCAAGCTCTTCGTCGCCCAAGGCCTCCTGTGGCCACAGCGGGCTGCCACGCCTTCACCCCCGAGCTACGCAACGTCGCGTGGCCCGGCAAGTTCAAGCCAGACCTGCCTCCCCGCTACGACGGCAAGGCTGACCCTGCAGAGTTCCTCCAGCTCTATGAGCTAGGCATCGAGGCCGCCAGCGGAGACGAGAAGGTCATGGCGAACTAGTTTCCCATGGAGCTCAAGGACGGGGCCCGCACCTGGCTCCTGAATCTGGCACCAGGCACGATCTCCTCCTGGGACGAGATGCGCACCCGCTTCATCGCCAACTTCCAGGGTACTCGCGACCGGCCACCCGCCGTGAGCGACATGCGCCGTATTAAGCAGCAGCCAGGGGAAACCCTGCAGAAGTACATCCAGCGCTTCAATAAGGCGCGCCTCAAGATCCCCAAGGTGACCGAGGAGGCCATCATCTCTGCCTTCTCCGAGGGTGTGCGCGATGTCAAGATGAAGGAGGAGCTGGCGATGCATGAAGACCTGTGCACCTCCTTGAAGCTGTTCAACTTGGCGACCAAGTGCGCCAGGGCTGAGGAGGGGCGCCTCTCCCTCCTCGAGCTGCCTGCCGCGGATCCAGAAGAGAAGAAGCCCAAGGCCAAGGACGTGAAGTGCAAGGGGGCTGCCGTGCTCGCTGCAGAGCCAGACACCAAGCGGGGCAGAGATCAGCCCGAACCCTCCAAGGGCAGTCGGTACTGCGTGTACCACGACCTCCACACCCACAACACCAATGAATGCCAAGAGCTCCGGGCCATGCGTGAAGGAAGGGTCGGCCGGCGTCCCGACCGCAACGACCGGGGTTACGGCCGGGGAGGAGGAAGGAACGCAGGACGCTGGGAAGACCGCGGCCCATGTCAAGGGTGGCGCGACCAACCTCGTGAGGATCGCTGGCAGGACCCGCCTCGCGAGGGAGGCTGGAGGGATCAACCTCGCGAGGATCACCCGCAAGAGAACGCAGGCCTCCCTCCGCTGCCGCCGCAGCCAAGAAGAAACGAGGACCGTCATCAGGACGAGGGGGCTGGGGGCTTCTAGGAGCCACGCACAATCACCTGCATCCTGGGCGGAGCTCAAGCCCCAGCCTCCCAGTGCATCTTCAAGCAGTTCGCCCGTGAAGTAAATGCAGTCCTTCCCAAGCTCGAGGCCATGCGCCGTCTCAGGTGGTCGGCATGCGCCATCATGTTCAGCTCTGCAGATCAGCTCAAGTGCGCAGCCACAGCCTGAGTCCTCCCGATGCTTTGTTCCCCAATCATCAGCAATGTGCTAGTCACCAAGACCCTCATCAACGGCAGGGCAGGACTCAACGTCCTGTCTGTGGAAACGTTCAACAACCTCCAAGTGCCTACAATCAGCTTCAGCCAACCAAGCCCTTCTCCGGAGTCACCGACGGCTCCACGGTCCCGATCGGGCAGGTTCTCCTCCTTGTCACCTTCGGGGCACGCGACAACTACCGCACCGAGCTCATTGACTTCGATGTCGCCCATGTTCGCCTGCCGTACAACGCCATCCTCGGGTATCCAGCGCTGGCCAAGTTCATGGCCGTAGCCCACCACGGCTACAACGTCCTCAAGATGCTAGGAAGTGGCGGAGTCATCACGGTGCCCTGCGAAGAGAGAGACACAGTATGCTCCCTGGAGCGAGCCTTTTAGGCCGCGTCACTGGAAGACCCGGACCGCGGAAGCAGGAGGCTTCCCGAGGCCGCCCCCAAGAAGAAGAAAACATCGTCTGGCCCGACCCCTCAGGAGGCAGGCCCCTCAGGGCCTGCGCCTGCTTAGGGGGAACCTCCTTCTATCGCATAGGGAGGCGCGCCCGGCGCCCTTCTTAGGCAGGGCTCGGGGCTCTCCCTTGGAGGGCCGCCGACCTCGCCAAGGTCACGAGGGAGGCGCTTGGGCACCACGTGGAAGCGTGTTTCAAAGCACGCTTCCCTCAAGAAGGAGCAAGGCAAGGAGGGCCAAGCCCTCAGGGGTTCGTTAGCAAGGCCATTCAGGAGCTAAAGGAGTCAAGAGTCATGAGAGGCAGCCGCCGCCTGCCCGCTGTGGCCCCCCATCCAGGCGAGGATGGTGGGCTGCACGTCTGCATCGACATACCAGGGCTCAACCAAGCCACGTCTCAGGAGCGCCTCTGGACTTCGCAAGTGGGACGCTGCAAGGGTCCGCCCCACGGCTACGTTCGCATGCCTTATGGCTTGCAGAATGCGGCTGCCGCGTACCAGCGCCTCATGAGGGCCATCCTGGAGGCTCAAGAGGTCAGGCGGTCTGCAGCCCTGGTGGAGACGGAGATGGTTCGCAAGGAGCCGCCAGCGCCTCCGGAGCCTCCCGAGGCCCCAGGGCCTGGGGGCTCGTGAGGATCGGCTCCCGCAGCCCACCGAGTATGCTACATCAACACCCCTTCGTCTTCAGCATCATCAGGTGACATCTTTCAAGTTTCATTTCCAACTGGGAGCACCCTCAGGGCCGCATTATTCCCAGGCCGCGTGGGTCCGTCCCTATGGCGTGTATCCCTTTTATTTCATGTTTCTAGCTTACTCTGCCGGGGGCGCCCCTCGGGCTGCATTATCCCCAAGCCGCTCGGGCCAGACCCAGTGGCATGTACCCCTTTTGCATTCATCTTAGGGCCATGCTTTCGACCCATCATGCTTGTTATTTGGTGCCTGTTCATGGTACCTTTTCTTCTTGGATGTCGAAAGCTTGCGCGT